>NC_133662.1:30780852-31080852 GCF_037893015.1 Macrotis lagotis | reverse complement strand
ACTTCCAATTTTCCCAACAGTTTTTATCAGAGAGATTTTATCTCAGAATATGGACTCTTTGGATTCATCAAACAGCAGATTACTGTAATCATTTCCTGCTATTGCACTTAGTCTATTCCACTGATCCACCACTCTATTTCTTAGCCAATACCAAACAGTTTTGATGACTGATGCTTTATAATACAATTTTAGATTGGGTAGGGTTAGACTGCCTTCTTTTGCACTTTTTTCCCCATTAAATCCATGGAATTCTTGACTTTTTAATTCTCTATATGAATTTACTTACTATGTTTTCTAACTCAGATTACTTTTTGGAATTTTTATTGGTAGAGCATTAAATAAGTAGTCTAATTTATGTAGAATTGTCATTTTTATTATATTTTATTATATTTATTATATTTTCTTATATTGGCTTGGCCTGTCCATGAACTTGAAATTTGTTAAATTTGATTTTAGTTGTGTGAGAAGTGTTTTGTGGTTGTTTTCCTATAGTTTCTGAGATTGCCTTTGCAGGTAGACTCCCAAGTAGTTTATATTGTCTAAAGTTACTTTGAATGGGATTTATCTTTCAAGCTCTCACTGCTGTATCTTTCTAGTAATAAATATAGAAATGTTGAGGATTTATGAGAGTTTATTTTATATCCTGAGACTTTGCTAAAGTTGCTAATTGCTTCCAGTAGTTTTTAAGATGATTTTTTAGGATTCTCTAGGTATACCATTATCTTTAATGCATAGAGTGAGTTTTGTTTCTTCCTTCCCAATTCTAATTCCTTCGATTACTTTTTCTTCTTCTTATTGCTGAAGCTAACATTTCTAACACAATATTGAGTGGTGATAATGGACATCTTTGTTTCACCCCTGATCTTATTGGAATGCCTCTACCTTATCCCTATTGCAAATAATTCTTGTTGATGATTTAAGATAGATACTGCTTATCATTCTAAGGAACAATCCATTTGTTCCTACACTCTCTAGTGTTTTTAGTAGGAATGGGTGCTATACTTTTTCAAGTGCTTTTTCAGTATCTATTGATCAGCATCATATGATTTCTGATAGTTTAATTAACTATATTACTAATAAACCTAACAATTTTTCTAATACTTGAATCAACACTGCATTCCTGGGTTAAATCTTGCTTGGTCATAGTGTTTTATCCTAGTGATAACTTGCTATAATAACTTTGCTAAGATTTTATTCAAAATTTTTGCATCCATATTCATTAGGGAAACAAGTCTTTCTCTGTTTTGACTCTTCCTGGTTTGAGTATGAGTACCATATTGGTGTCATAGGAATAAAACCAATTTTTAAGGACACAGTGAAAAATTATTCAAATTTGAGGAAGCTTAAGAAGACAGAAAGAGGAAAGAGCTGCCTAGGAGTACAGTGTGAAACAGAAGCAGCTCTGATGGTAGTGGCAACATAGGTGTAATGACAATGCCATCAGAAACAAGCACACCTAAACCCTGGATAAGAAGGCTACTAAACACTTGGTCAGATACATATCCCAAGGAAACTAGACAAGATAAACTCAGGAACTATTTGAACACAATTACAAAATACTTTTCACACAAATAAAGTCAGATCTAAACAAATGTAAAAATACCATTTCTTTGGGGCTCAGCCAAGCCAATATAATATTAGATAATTTCACTTATTAATTTACTTATTTAGTTCCCTACAAATCAAAATACCAAAAAACTTACTTGACAGGGATAGAAAAAAATAAGAACAAAATTCATTTGAAAGAACAAAAGGTTAAGAATATAGAGATTTATTAAAAAATGAAAAAGGTGACCCATCAATATTAGATTTCAAACTATATTATAAAGCAGTAATTACCAAAAACTATCTGGTACTGGCTAAGAAATAAAGTAGTGAATCAGTGGAGCAGATTAGATACACAAGACAGTACCAAATGACCATAGTACCCTAATGTTTGCTAAACCCAAAGATTCCAGGTTTCAGGATAAGATCTCATTACTTTAGAAAACCTATGAATGATTTGAGTCTTCTCAGTGACAAAATGATTTAAGACAAGTATAAAAGACTCACAAAAGAAAATGCTATCCATATGCAGAGAACTAATGAACTCTGAATTTAGATTAAAGCATATCTTTTCAATTTCTTAATTCTTTCTTTTGATTATTATTTTCTTTTGATCTGTTTATTCTTCCACAACTGAGATATATGGATATTTATTTTCTGTGATAACACATGTATATTCTGTATCAAACTGCTTTGCATTTTCAGAAGAGTGGAGTAGAGGAAGAGGGATGAAAATTTGGATCTCAAAGTCTTGTAAAAATGAATGCTAAAATTTTCTTTATATGTAATTGTGGAAAAATACTATTAAAAAAAAGAAAAACTGAAATATATAATGGAAAAAGAAGAGAACTGAGGTCAGAATCTTGAGGTATACCTGTAGTTAGGGAGTAAGATATAGATGATGAGTCTGTAATTGAAAGTGAGAAAAAAATATAACTGAAGGAAATAAAAGTCAGAAATGTCAATTTGCTTGATCATATATATTTCCTGCTTAAAGTCATTCCTCATATGTGTATATGGCCTTTTTCTGTGTACATGATATATACTTGTGAAGTATATCCCAAGTATATGGGCTAATGTTTTTAACTCATAACCTTGGTTCTTTTGAAATTTCTCAAGAAATGAATTTGTTTTGTACTAATTGTGCTTGCTGTCTGATAATGAAAGGTAATTAAATCCATGGAGGTTCATAAGCTTTATTTTTAGGAAGATAGAATCAGAGAATAACTTAAGCCTGAAATAAGTTACTCTTTTGGGTCCAATTTCTAATTGCATGTTGAAAGGGTAGTTCCTCAAGAGGATCCTATTTCATAGTAAAGCCTCAACCAAGGTATTTATATCCTATGCTTACAAAGGAATATATTTGCACAAAAAATGTCTAGGATCTCCATCTGTGAAAATTTTTCAGAGATCAACTATAGAGATATGAGATTTGTTTTTTGTTTTTATTTCCTTTTTCAGTTTATATATAGAAATTATATCTATATATACATATATATATATGATTTAATCAAGTTTTCTCTCCAAATCTTAACAGTTACTTTGAAATAAGTTTTACATCATTGATTGTACTGATAATTGTAGTATTATTTTGTCCATTTAAATATGGAAGATTATATGTGTAGTATGAATATTTTCTCCATGGAATTCTAGCACCTCTTTGAAACTATACAAAGATTGATTTCTTTTTCACCTAATCTAATAGTCCTCGAGAAAGGTTACTTTGAACCTCCTTTTTAAATGACCTAAAATTTCAGGTATCTACAAGACTGTTTGAATATTTTAGGGTTTGAATGGACCCAGAGGAATTTCCAGATTTCTTCACCTACAGGTGAGGGATTCATATTTAGTCAATCCCAGAAGTCCTCCCTCCTTGAATATTTCTTTTTTGGTCAAAATTTAACTCTTATCATTGAAACTAAATTTTCTTTTCCTCTTTTTTATATTTTCTTTGGACAGCAGAAAGAATTTGTAAGTATTTTGCAAGATAATTGCAAAATGAATTTTCTAAAATGGTATTTGTTGAATTATTAAATAAAATGTTTAGGATGTTTACTTAAAATTAATCTAGTAATTAAGTCTTAGGATTGAGATCCAATGGAATTCTTCTATACAGCAACATTCTATCAAAATAGTTACTTTCGAAAGTATTAAATAGAAAGGGAAATGGTCCAATGGGGAAATCATTTGACAACAAACTTCTCTGATGAGAATTTGTCATACAAAATAGATAAATTTCAACAGAAAACATATATGCCTGGAATGAACTGATTTTGCCCTTTCTTTTCTTTTCTCCTGTAATTAATAATACTATTTATTATGTGTAATGGGTTTTTGTAAAGAGAAAGAGAAGGATACTTGGTAAATACAAAAGTGACATATGAAAAGAAAAGCAATTAATTTTTTAAATAAATGCAACTGCTCCTCTCCATCTCTATATTCACCAAGGCATGGAGGCTAGATTTGAAAGATGTTCCACAAGGTACTGGAAATTAGATTAAATATGGGTGGAATTTTCAAACATCAGATGATGAAGAAGCCATGTCAATTGTTAGAAACCTAATCTGCTGGAACAAGCTAAATTTTCTGGATGGAGTGCTTGGAACTTAAAAGAAAATTTGCTTAAAAAAGAGAAAAGAAAACATTGATCCTAACTACAATAAAAACCATTTGATATTCTATGCCCTTTGAAGGTGAAAAGGGAAAGATTCAATATATTCTATAGAGCTATCACCTGTAGCAGTCTTGAATTTTCATGAAAGAAAGATAATCTTTTGAATGTCCTTGAACTGTGTCATATAGAATTTGGTAAATGGCAATATGATTTTAGTGCAAAAGTGTCAGACATCTGCAATGTAGATCCCCATTGCAGCTGTGACACAAAAATCTTAAACACAGTCCTTCAAGTCAATGGCAAGAAGCAAAAGCTCTCCTGGTGGCAAAGATTTATGATTCAGACTGTATAACAATGGCCCCTGTTATCTGGAAACCATCTACTTTGTTTAGAGACAACCACCAGAAAGAAGGATGATCTCCAATTGTTGGTATTTTGTTTTGTTTTTCCCCTGACACAGATGAAACAATCTATAAATGTAAGGAAGAGTGGTTATTTATATCATAAGAAATCATTGCCCCCATTCCATCCCACATCTTCCTGATAAAAAGAAATAAAAAAGGAAAAAAATATGAATTCTTACAACAATAAAAGCCTTGTTTTAGCATAGCAGAGTTCATACTTTAAAATATATTCTCATGGAATTTGCCTTTTACTTTCTAGGTGGTAAGTTATAATTCTTATGGAATTGGATGTGGTTTTGCCAATTGTTCTGGAAGCTATTATAATTACTTCTATGTCTGCCATTACTGTCCTGGGTAAGTAAAAAAATGAAATTTGTAGAAAAGAATAACATTAATAACAATATTTGAAATTCTTGAATCCATTCAAAAAACTATAATGTTGTAATAAATAAAAGGAAAATACATATGGTCACAGAAAAAATAACAAAGTGTTCCAATTTAGCTATTTTAATTGGTAACTTTTTAACATATCAGTGAAAAATGATATATATTAGAGAGACCTATGAGTTCTGAGTAAGAAGAAAAGAGTGCTTTGATTCCTTTTCTAGCTATTTAGACTATCATGGGAAAATCACATCACCTCTCAGCATCTCCGTTTCTGTATCTATTAAATGGGTCTAGTAACAATGTCATCATTTACCTCCCTGGGTTGATGAAAGTACCTTGCTAACCACAAAATAGAAACAAATATTTATAATCAGTAAATTATTATTAAATGCCTGCTATGTGGCAGATGCGGTGTTAAGGAATACTACATATTGAATTTATCAGTTCACTAACTGGGTTAAACAGCATTTTTCATTATGTGTCCTTTAGAATTTTGATGAGTCATCATTGTGTTGCTAAATCAATCAACCAATCAATCAATCACCATATATTAAATATGTAATTTATATCATGCAATGTGCTAAACAGGCAAAAGATAGTCACTTGAATTGAGAGATTGAGGAAGATCTCCCTTAGCAAGAAGGGAGATGAGGCAAAGGAGAGGTTCTCCCTCCTCCATTTCAAATATTACTTTTGTTTCACACCATTCTTTTCCTCACCCTGTTTATTCTCTCTCTCTCTCTCTCTCTCTCTCTCTCTCTCTCTCTCTCTCTCTCTCTCTCTCTCTCTCTCTCCTTTTATTTTATTTTGTCTCTCCTCATTTTTTTTTTGCTTCTGACTATCCCCAAACCCAGTCTGTCTTCCTTTCAATCACTCAATTTTTCTCTTATCCTCTTCCCTTCTAATTTGCATGTAAGGTAAGATAGATTTCTATACCCAATTCCCTTTTTCAGCCATCTCTGATGAGAGTAAGGTTTACTTATTCACCCTCACTCCCCTCAGGTTACCCCTTCATTGCAAAAGCTTTTTCTTGCTTCTTTTATAGAAGACAATTACTCCATTCTACCTTTGCCATTCTCCCAGCATAGTACTCTCAGCCCTTAAGTATACATACTTTCATACATACATACATATATACATATACACAGAGACACACACATATACATATATATTACAAGATTTTAATTTTTATGATTTTTCTCCCTCACTCAATTCCCTCTCCTTTCTGTTGGCAGAAAGCACTCTCATATAAGTACCATATTTATAACCTTGCTAAACATAGATTGATATTAAACATGTTGAGAGAAGAATAAGATCCAAACAGATTAAAGAAAAAATTAGAGGGAAAAATAACATAATACATAAAACAACTTCTATTTTGCTAATTTTTATTGATATTTTATTTTTCTTTATTCATGTTATGAAAATTTTTTCAACATTCATCCATATGCATATGCACATAAATAAATAAATGTATATATATATATATATATATATATATATATATATATTAAGTTGGAAAATATCCTTCCACCCTCCCTTCCCATCCTCCTCCCCTCAGTGGGGAAAGACAATTTTTTAAAAATTGAAGATAATAAGTTATGGTTTTTATTCAAACTCCAAAGTTCCTTCTATGGGTATGGATGGTATTTTCTAACACAAGTCCATTAAAATTGTTTTTCATTATTGTATTGCTGGAATGAACAAGTCCATCATGATTGATCATCATCCCTTGTTGTTAAAGTGTATAATGTTCTTCTGGTTCTGCTCATTTCACTCATCATCCATTCTTGCAAGTCTTTCCAGGCCTGTCTAAAATTCCATTCCTCATGATTTCTTATACAACAGTAGTTTTCCATTATATACAGATGCCACAAATTGTTTATCCATTATCCAATTGATCAGCATCACCTCAATTTCCAATTCTTTGCCACTAAAAATGTTCAGCTATGAATATTTTTTACATGTGGGATTTCTACCCTTTTTCATGATCTCTTCAGGATACAGATCCAGTAGTGGTATTGCTGGATCAAAGAGTATGCACATTTTCATTGTCCTCTGAGCATAATTCCAAATTGCTCTCCAGAAGGACTGGATCAGTTCACAGCTCTACCGACAATGCATTAGAGTCCCAGTTTTCCCACATCCCCTCCAACATTGATTGTATTCCTTTCTGGTATTAATGATCAATCATAAAGGTGTGAGGTGTTACCTCAGAGATGTTTCCATTTGCATTTCTCTAATCAATAGTAATTTAGATCAATTTTTCATATGACTATAGATAGCTTTGATTTCTTTGTCTGAGAATTACCTTTCCATATCCTTTGACCCTTAATCAAGGAATGACTTTTTTTTATAAATTTGGCTCAGTTATCTATATATTTTATAATTGAGTCCCTTGTCAGAAACACTATTTGTAAAACCTGTTTCCCAATTTACTACATTCCTTTTAATCTTAGCTGCAGTGGTTTTGTTTGAACAACATCTTTGTAACTTAATATAATCAAAACTCAGTTCCTTTCAATGAATTTTTTTCATCAGTGATTTTTGTGCCCCTTTCGTATTTGACAGGTTTTGTTTTTTAAGACATTCATTGGATTTTTGTGTTTCATTTATTATTAAAGTGTTTTTTTCTTTAGCGTTATTTTGTGCCCCTTTATCAAATTGTTTACTTTTTTCAAGATTTCTAAGATAACTCTAATTTTTCTTTCCACTTTTTCCTCTACCTCTCATTTCATTGAGTTCTACTATGGGAATTGGGATCAAGTCATATTATTTTTAGAGGCTTCGAATGTAAAAGTTTTAACTTTGCTATCTAATTCTGAGTGTGTGTCTTCCTTTTCACAGTAGTAACTTTCTATGGTTAGAATTTTTTCTGTTTTCTCATTTTCCCCACTTTAACAGTGGAAAAACAAGTTATCTGGAAAATAGATCAAGAGAGATAAATTTTTTAATTAGTGTACTACCTGAAAATCATAATAAAAAAAACAAAAAAATAAAACCTAGATCATCTTTCAAGAAAAGATCAAGAAAAATCAGATAGTCTGGAACCAGAAGTAAAATACAAATGGCAAGAATCCACTAATGACCTCTTGAAAGAGATCTCCAAATGGAAACTCCCCAAAATGTTGTAACCAAATTCCCAAGCTTCTACCAACAGTGCATCAGTGTCCTACTTTTCCCACATCCACACCAAAGTCCAACATTTTCCTTTTTTGTAATATTAGCCAATAAAGTGTGAGGTGGTACTTCAGAAGTGTTTTAATTTACATTGATCTAATTAATAATGATTTAGAGCATTTTTCCATATAACTATAGGTAACTTAGATTTCTTTGTCTGAAAATTGAATGTTAATATCCTAGCAAACAATTTTGAGGAGGGAAAACAAAGGGAAAAATAACAGAATGGAAAAAAATAGGAAAAACGATGAAGGGAAAGAAATAGCAAATTAACTCTAATTTTTTTTTTGATGCAAGTTTCTCAGATACAGTTCCCGTTTCTCAATTATATGAATAACAGTCAAATTTATTTAAAAAAGAGTCACTCCCCAAATGATAAATGATCAAAAGATATGAACAATCAGTTTTCTGATGAAGTAATCAAAGTTATAGTTACATAAAAATGCTTATCACTACTGATTATGGAAATGAAAATTAACACAACTCTGAGATACCACCTCACCCTTATGAGATTAACTAATGGAACAGAAAAGGTCAAATTTTAGAGGACATATGGAAATAATTGAGACAATAATGCTCTGTTACTTGATTTATGAATTGATTCAACAATTATATAGAGAAATTTGGAACTATGCCCAAAAAGCTAGCAAACCATGCACACACTATGTCCCAGGAATCGCACTACTAGAACTGTTTTCCAAAAAGAGATTTAAAAAACAGCAAAAGAGAAAAGCACCTTTTTTAAAATATGTACAACAACTCTTTTCTGGTGTTAAAAATTGGAAATTGAGTCACAGTTGAGGAATGGCTGAATAATTTGTAGTCTATGTCTGTAATGGAATATTATTGTGTTATAACATAATGATCAGAAACCTCTCAGAAAAACATGGAAAGACATACATGAGTCAATGCAAAGTGGAATGAGTTAAACCAGAATAACGTTATACACAATAACAGCAACACTGTAAAAATAAGCTGGGAATTACTTAGCTATTCTGAGTAATACAATGATCTAAGATGGCTCTGAATAATTTAGGATGAAAATGTCATCCATCCCCAAAGAAGAAATTTATGGTGAATTAATACCTATAGAAGCATATTTTTTTAACTTGATTTAGGTTTGCTATTGATATAGTTAATTAAACCAACAGTTTTCCTAATATTGAACCAAATCCTACTTGGTCATAGTGTATTACCCTAGTGATAACTTGCTATAATCAAATTAGCTACTAATTTATTTAAGATTTTTACATCCATATCCATTAGGGAAATTGGTCCATAATTCTCTTTCTCTGTTTTCACTCTTCCTATTTTAGGTATCAGCACTATATTGGTGTCATAAAAAGAATTAGGCAGAGTTCCATCTTCACCTATTTTTTTCAAATAGTTTATATAGAATTTGAACCAATTTTTTCCTTGAATACTTGATAGACTTCATTTATGAATTCATCTGTTTCTGGAGATTTTTATTAGTGAGTTCATTAACAGTTTGTTGAATTTCTTTTTCTGAGATAGAGTTTTTAAATATTTAACTTCCTTTTTTTTAGGTTTTTGCAAGGCAAATGTGGTTAAGTGGCTTGCCCAAGGCCACACAGCTAGGTAATTATTAAATGTCTGAGACCGGATTTGAACCCAGGTACTCCTGACTCCAAGGCCGGTGCTTTATCCACTACACCACCTAGATGACCCAACTTCCTTTTCTTTTAAGCTGGATACTTATATTTTTTCAAATATATATATTCATTTTGCTTAGATTATCAAATTTATTGGCATATAATTGGGCAAAAGAGTCCTGAATTATTATTTTGATTTCCTCCTCATTGGTGATGAATTCATCTTTTTCATTTTTGATACAAGTAACTTAGGTTTCTTCTTTTTTTAATCAAATTAATCAAAGTTTTATCTATTTTATTGCTTTATTCATAAAAGAAATATTTGGTTTTATTTATTAATTGAATATTTTTATTACTTTAGATTTTATTAATTTCACCTTTAATTTTCAGAATCTCTAATTTAGCATTCAGTTGAGGATTTTAAATTTGTTCTTTCTCTAACTTTTTTAGTTGCATGCTCAGTTCATTAATCTACTCTTTCTCTATTTTATTTATGTAAGCATTTTGAGATATAAAGTTTCACTTAATAATTGCTTTGGCTGTAGCCCATAAGTTGTGTTATGCTGTCTCGTTTTCAATGTCTTGGATGAAATCATTTATTCTTTCAATGATTTGTTATTTGAACTATTCATTCTTTAAAATTAAATTATTTAGTTTCCAAATTGTTTTAGTTCTATGTCTCCATGGTCCTTTATTATATGTGATTTTTATTGCATCATTGTTTGAAAAGGATACATTCAATATTTCTTCCTTTCTGCATTTTATTATGAGGTTTTAATCCCCTAGTACATGGTCAATTTTTATGTAGATGTCATGGCATTCAATTTTCTCCAGATGTCCCTCATATCAAAGTTTTCCTACATTCTATTCACCTCCTAAAGTTCGTCCTTGTTTATTTTATGCTTAGATTTTTCTAATTCTGAGAGAGAGAAGTTGAGGTCTACCACCAGTAGAGTTTTGATCTCTATGTCTTGCTGTAACTTATTCATCTTCTGCATCTTTTGCAGAATTTGGATGCTATACCTTGGTGTATACATATTTAGTATTGAAATTACTTCATTGCCTATGGTAACTTTTAGGAGGATATAGTTTCTTTCCTTATCTTTTTTTGAGATATATTTTTGCAGCTGCTTTGTCTGAGATAAGGACTGCTTCCCTGCTTTTTTCATTTCACCTGGAGCATGATATATTTTGCTTCAGTCTTTTACTTTTAGTCTATAGGTATCTCTCTTCTACAAATACATTTCTTGTAAGTATCATTTTGTGGGCTTCTAGTTTTTAATCCACTCTGCTATCTGCTTCTGTTTTATAGGAGACTTCATCCCATTCACATTTGAAGTTATAATTACTAACATTTTATAGCCCTCCATGCTATCTCCCCTCCATTTGTATTCCCCCCCTTTTCACCTTATCACTATTTCCCAACATTTTGCTTCTGAATATCACCTCCTTCAGTGTGTTTACCTCCTTCTATCCAACTCTCTCCCTTTGATTTCTTTTTTCCCTCTTCTCCTTCTTCCTTTCTTTTGTCTATTGGTCCCTCCCTCTGTCCCTCTTCTTTCCCCTCTTAATATTTGAAAGATAGATAAGTTTTGAAACTTATTTAATCCCTCCTTGGGACAAAACTGATGAGAGTAAGATTCAGGTGGTTCTTACCTCCTCCCTTCTTCCCCTCTATTGAGAAAGGTCCTTTGCACCTCTCCATATAATGTAATTTATCCCATTCAATCTCCTTATTCCTCACATTTCTTTACTGCCTCCCCTTTTTAATGAGATATTTTAAAAATCATTCCATCAAATTCATGGACATAAGATGAATGTCCGTCCAGTCCTTCTGCCTGGGAGAAGCTTTATCCCAGATAGGGATGTAACCAGTTTTTGACAGGTTTTTTCCCTTTTACCCTGTATACCTTATCATTTGTTTCTTGAATCTACTGTTTTAAGACCAAATTTTCTGTTTGCTGTGGTCTTTTCAATCGGGAAAGACTGAAAGTCTCCTATTTCCTTAAATGTCCATCTTTTCTCCTGAATGAGAAGGCTCAGTTTTCTTGTATAGTGAATTCTTGGCTGTAATCCAAGCTCCCTTGATCTCTGGAATATCATATTCCAAGCCCTTTGATGCCTTAATGTCAAGGCAGTCAAGTTCTATGTAATTCTGACTGTGGCTTGTTGGTATTTGAATTGTTTCTTTCTGGCTGCTTGCAAGATTTTCTCCCTGCTTTGATGGTTCTGGAGTTTCCTTGGTGTTTTCATTTTGGAATGCCTTTAAGGACTGGATCAATGTATTCTTTCCATGACTATTTTGGCCTCTGGTTGCAGGATATCAGGACAGTTCTCCTTCAATTTATCCTAAACTATGGAGTCCAGAGTCCAGGAATTTTTTTGTTCTTCAAGGTTTTCAAGTACTCTTATGATTCTTAAATTGCCTCTTCTGGATCTATTTATCAGGTCAATTGCTTTGCCAATGAGGTATTTTACAATTGCTTCTACTTTTTTTTAAAATTTTGTTTAACAGAATCTTGGTGTCTCATGAAATCATTGCTTTCCAAAGACTGCAATCTTTTTTTAGAGAAGAATTTTCTTCATCTACTTTTTGCTTCTCCTTGGTTAATTGGTTAATTCTATTTTTGAAGGAGTTATCTTTTTTCCCACTTGCCCAATTGTGTTTTTGAGAGAACTATTTTCTTTTTGCAATTGTCCAATCATATTTGCAAAGAATTTGTTTTCTTGTTGTGGATGTTAATTTTCTCTTGTGTTTCTTTACCCAATTTTTTTTCATTTGATTTTTAAACTCCTCTCTGATCTTTTCTAATAAGCCTTTATGGGCTGGAGAACAATTCATTTTCTCTTCTGAAGCTCCATCCCATCTGTCCTGCATTTCTGAGCTAGTATTCTGTACTTCAAGATAACTTTCAATGTAAGATATTTTGGGGGACCTTTCTTCATTTTGGCCTCTTTCCCTAAAATCTTATGTTGGCAGAGGGGTTGGTTTGTAGACTTTGGTGTTGAGATTCCTAGAGGCCTTACTCACTGGGGGTTAGGCACTACAGAAGGTTACTCAGTGTGTCCACCACTAAGGAACCAGAAGCTTTCTCTGGATTGTCTGTGTTGGGGGTGACCCCCTCCCTAGACCTGGGGCTGGACCTCATAATCTGAACTGGGCCCTCAGGCTAGGAAAGCAAAAGTCTCTCTCTAGGTAATCAGTTGGGGAAGATCTGCTGCCCACACCCTTAAGGCAAGGTGTGAAAACATGGGACTGTTTCTGTGTTTGTTCTGGAGAAAGTTAGGCCCTCCCACAGGAGTTGAGCAGGGAATACAGGGACTGGTAGCCCAGTTTTCTAAACCAGCCCAGTTAGCCAGATAGATGTCTGGTCCCCCTGCCCTCTCCCTGCACTGGGCACATCCATGCTCCCCTCAAGACAGACTTTGCTGGAAGATGTTCCCCTTTTCTTCTGTGGGTTCTGTGTTTCCAAAATCTGTTAAGAGACTTGATTCATGTCAATTCAGAGTGAAATTCAGAAAAGCTTCAAACAGTGCCTGGCATCTTAGCAGAATCTTAGTTTAGATAATTTTGTTTCTCCCAGTTCTTATAATGTATGTTCATTTTTATTGCATTCTATGATGCTACTTATCTGTTGGCAGAAACATATGAAATCAGGCTATTAATGACTTCTCTGGAGATTCGCAAATATCCAGGAAGTTTAAGAAGATAGTTTTCCTCTATGTGCACCTTCATATTTTAAATATATAGATTCTAAAACTCTTTAGCATGAACAAAATAATAAACATGAGAGACAAGACAAGACTTCTCAATACAAGTTCAGTTCTTTTCCTACTATTCCAAACTTCCTATTTAGTCATATTTTGAAAGTACAGATATATGTGGAGACCACCACATGTTATAATTTGCTTAGGAATCAAAGTTTATCAGAATGCATTTTCTTTTTTACATGGTCACATCCTCCACCTTGTAGGAGTTTTTAAAAAGAGTAGCATAAAACATTCTTTGAAGCCAGCTTGAATTTATGCAAGAGTGGGCTTATGTGTTACTAAAATATTCTCTAGGAAATGTTTAAACTCACAGAATAGTCATTAAATGTTTGATGTTGACATCCATGGAAATCTGCAGTGTGATAACCTGTCAATCTCTGCTGAATTGTGTTCATTTTTTAATATTTTTATGTTTACTTTGGATAAAGTCATATAATGTATGCTCATATGAGAGAGCTGCTTAACTCAGATTGACAAAATAAGAAATCCAAAAAGGTAACAGCATATTGCAATAGGCTTAATTTATTAAAAGGAAATTAAATAAGATAAGTATAAACTATTATGCTTATGTGAAAAATTCAGCTTTATAATACAAAGATGGGTTAGACATGTTGACAGTAATTTGTCTAAAAAAGATCATGTGTTGGGTATGATTAGCTGACTTCAGGTTCAATGTGAATCATTGATACTAATGTGTCAGCCAAAAGAGTGAATACAATTATGGACTGCATTATTTTTGAGTTAGTTTTTTTTTTTTTTTGCAAAGAAATGGGTTTAAGTGACTTGTCCAAGGCCACACAATTAGGTAACTATTGTCTGAGGCCAGATTTTAACTCAAGTAATTCTGACTCCAGGGCCTGGGCTTTATCCACTGCACCACCTAGCTGCCCCTGGGCTGCATTTTTAAAAAAAGCCTAGTTTTCAAGAATGTTACATCACAGTAAACTATTAGTATACCCTAACATTATCACCATATTGGTGAAGACTATCAACATCACCTTCATGAATTATTGCAATAGCTTATTGTTTGACCTCTAAATCACTTCTTATACCAGTTATTCTATACTCAGCTATCAAAGTGATTTCACTAATGTGCACTCTCTAATAACATTCACTACTCAAGCATAAAATTCTATTTAGAATGCAAAGTCTTTCATAGCCACCTACCATCGCCATTTATTCCAATCTTCTTACACCTGGCACCCCACTTTACATACTCTACATTCCTAAAACACTAGCCTCCATTTTACTCAAAGAAGACAACTGATCTCCTGTTTGTAGGCATTTTCATTGACAGCTCCATTTTTCACTGGAAAGTTCTGCTCTATCATCCCTGTATCTGAGCTTCCCTGGCTCACTTCAAGTCTCAACTAAAATTCCACCTTCTGTAGGAAGTCTGTACTAATCACCCTTAATGCAATTTCCTTTCCTCAGTTGAACATTTCCATTTTATGCTACGTATATCTTGTTTGCACATAGTTGTGTGCAAGTTGTATCCCACTTTAGACTCCTTAAAAGCAGGTCTTGAGAGCAGGACTATCTTATCTTTCTTTCAATCTACAGTAATTATCATGGTGCTAAGCACATGGCAGTTCCTTAACAAATATTCATTGATGATGATTTGTTCAGTTTTATACAATAAAAGTTTAGGAAGGACAACCTGGAATCTAGTTCAAAGAAGATGACCAGGTTGGTAAAAATCTTTAAGTCCATGCCATGTGACAACTGTTTGATAGAATTGGAGTTGTCACTCTGAAGAGATTTTTGTCAACTAAATTAAAATATTTTATAGATTATGAGAAAGGGAAGAGACTTGTTCTAGTAGTCCCTGAATAGAAGTAGGACTAGGAAGAATAATTGACAAAAATTGTCTATTTAGAGACAGTGTCAGAAAAAAATAACAATTAGCACTTTTATCCCAAACTAAAAGGAGCTGCCTTGGAATATAGCAGTCGCCTTCTAAATGCAGAGTTTCAAGTGAAGACTTAATGACAAAAAAAAAAGACTTAATGACACCTTACTAGATATGGTATAGTGAGGATTTTTTTTCAGGTACAGTCAATGGCCCTCCCAAATATGAAATTAAATGAAAAATATATAGCTCAGGGACAGCTAGGTGACTCAATGGATAGAGCACAAGTCCTGGAGTCAGGAAGTCCTGAGTTCAAATGTGACCTCAGATACTTAATAATCACTTAGTTGTGTGACCTTAGGCAAGTCATTCTTAACCCCATTGCCTTAAATAAATAAATAAATGAAATTTTAAAAGAAACATATAGAGCTCATGACTGTTCAATAGACTTCCATTTTGTCCTCCAGAATTCTAATGGAAAGAATTTCCTGCACCCAAATCTGCTACTCAAACAGTCTCTGTAACTATGGGTTGCTGGTTATTTACAAAGGAATTTTGTCACTGCAATGAAAAGAGTCCCTTCATGACATTAGATGCTGCAGAGAAATACATCTCCAAATTATTTGAGAACAAGATAAAAAAATGACTTGTCTTATCTCTTCTTTGATATTCCAGTGGAAATATTGTGTCTAGACTAAATTCCCCTTATGAAATAGGAAGACCATGTGCCAAGTGCCCAAATTCCTGCAGCAACAACTTGTGCAGTAAGTATGAATGAATTAATTGGTTGTGAGAATTTAAAAATAATTTCAACTTTTATTTTGGAGGGGTAATTATCAATTGAAAATAATTAATTACAGTTGGGTCATTTGAACAGACAACTCCAACTGCTCTAAGTGATCTCATTATTTCAGTTCCATGTATGTACACTTGGATCATCAGATGGAAATGAAAAATAATAATGTTATACCATGTGAATCGAGACATAGTCACAATCAGTTTCTGAGAATATTGAAAAGCAAAATACAACAAAAACAGACTCTCAGCTAACATTTGCATACATGAGCATTACAGACAAGAAAATATCTGTAACTAAGTTATATGTCCAGTGAACATACTGCTTAGAAAAAAATCAAAATTCCCTGTTTCTCTAAGCAATAATATTGCCTAGAATTTTTCAAATTAAATATTAACTTCAATTAATGTATTAAAGTTAATATTTAATTTGAAAAAAATCTATATATACCCTCTGTAAAGGCATCCCTGCTACACGTTTATTCAAGAGAAATCTTGAGTTTATCATGGTTTGGACACTCTGTAGTCTACAATACCAAATTTTCTGTCAAATTTTTCCTTCCTAAATTAGGTATCTGTTATAGTATAGAATGATATTGGCATAACCAATACTGAGATGAATGATACTAAATATATTTCAACTTTTGTTTTAATTTCAGCCAATCCTTGTAAACACAAAAATCTAATTTCCAACTGTTCACAACTGTTGAAGAACTTTTCCTGCAACCATTCATTGTTGCAGTTAAATTGCAAGGCTACCTGTCTATGTCCTAATCAGATCATTTGAAATTTGCTTCCATCTCTGGAGATAATTGAAACAGAGTAACGCCATCAATGATTATTTAAACATAATAACATGCTTGCATTGAAGCCACAAGAAACTATTCTAATTAGTTTCAGATATCAACGTGTTATTTAATCCTAGGCATCAGCTTATTTTTACCAAATCATTTAGGGGTTTGCGCATATAAAAATTAGGTCTTAAACTGCTTCACTGAAAGTAAAAAAAAAGAATAAAACAATTAAAAAGTAATCATTGTTTCCTAGTTTTAAATTGCTAGTTCAGTTATATAAAAATTGTACAAACTACTATAACTTCTTTTTAATTTTTTTATAATAATGATTTTCTTTGCAAAAATCAATGGATTGAAATTGGGTTTGCAAATCTAAGTTCCTGAGATCATTGTCACTCTGATTCTGAGCTGATGACAAAACTGTTTTCAATGAGTAAAATAAAAAAAAAAAAAACAGTCTCTATGCAAGTAACTTCTCTCCAGGATGAAGAATTCATTCCAATGTGCACTTCTGTTTTGTCATTATGGACTTTTCTGTAACTTTACTAATTTAATTCACCTTTAGAATAAAGTATTTGCAATACTTTCTCTGAGTCTTAATTTGGTAATCAAATGATTCTTGGATATTATCTACAATGCTCACAAACCTTGACTACAGCTAACAATCTGGATCCACTTTATAATTTGCTTTATGAATTGTCCTTTCAGGAAGGCATCCATTTCTGAGCAAGCTTTTTCAATGATGAGAACTTATCTCAGACAGAAATGACTCTTTGCATTAATCTAAGGCAAATCTATAAAAAACAGAATCACTGCTCAGAGAAAACAGAATATTTCTCAGACCTAGTTGTTAATGTGCTCTTTTCTATATCATGACTCCAAAACAGTGAAGGACATAACAGGGGAACACAAAAGATCTCCGAGCAAAGCAGATGCGCTTTAATGAATTTTCATGGTTTTAATATTTTTGCATATTGCCTTATTTCATTAAGCTTTTATATTCATGTATGTGTATCTATAACCAAGAGCTGGAAGCCAGAAGTACTCAAAGAGCCTTGTCACCTAAAGATTTCTGAAGTTTTGAAACTTGAAGAGGACTGAAGAATGTTGGAGCCTTTTACATGGCAAAGGATTTATCTCCAAAGAAAGAGAGAAGCCTTATAGCAATGAGATATCAGATAGGAGTTGCATGTGTATGTTTGTATATGTGCATATATAGCCATATACAGATGTTTTTCATATATACACATATATGATAAAGAAATGCAACTATATGTGTATAATATATGCAATATATCGATATGTGCATTCATGGCACTTTTCTTTCTAGGGCCAAAAAAGAGTCAAAACTTACAAATTATTCAATGTAGTTAAGGCTGCAAATTTTAAAAAAGGGAAGTACTAATTATAGACATGGCATATAACTCTCAAGTGGAGCAAAAATATGAAAAGCTTGCCAATAGCTACCTCCCTTTTAGTTAGCATACTGAAGGATATATAAAGCACTATCCCATATCAGAATGATGAAAATTCCTAATAATCAAGTAGAACATATACATTTCCAATTAATCTCCCAAGGATTTTCACATTGTAACAAATTCAGATCAGGTTTCTTAACCTAGGCTCTACAGACTTAATTTTTAATATTTTGATACCTGTATTTCAATATGGTTTCCTTTGTGAAGTTACATATTTTATTTTATATTTTAAAAATAGTATTCTGGGTACCACTTCACACCTCTTAGCCTGGCCAATATGACCAGAAACGATACAGATCAGTGTTGGAAGGGATGTAGGAAATCTGGGACACTAATACATTGTTGGTGGAGCTGTAAACTCATCCAACCTTTCTGGGGAGCAATTTGGAATTATGTCCAAAAGGCAATTAAAATGTGCATACCCTTTGATCCAGCAATACCACTACTAGGTCTATAACATGAAGAGATGATGAAAAAGGGTAAAAATATCACTTGTACAAAAATATTCATAGCAGTTCTGTTTATGGTGACAAAGAAGTGGAAATTAAGTGAATGTCTTCCAATTGGGGAATGGCTTAATAATATGTATATGATAGAACACTACTGTTCTATCAGAAACCAGGAGGGATGGGAATTAAGGGAAGTCTAGAAGGATTTACATGAACTGATGCTGAGCGAGATGAGCAGAACCAGAACATTGTACACCCTAACGGCAACCTGGGGATGATGGTCTACCTTGCTCATTCCAATAGTGCAACAGTCAGGTATAATTTTGGGGTATTTGTGATGGAGAATGTCATCTGTTTCCAGAGAAAGAATTGTGGAGTTTGAACAAAGAATATTACCTTTAATTTTTAAAATGTTATCTTATTATGTAATTTTGCTATATCTCATAGGATTTATCTCTCATCACATTCATCTTAGATCAATGCATGTCATGGAAACAATGTAAAGACTAACAGACTGTCTTCTGTGGGGGTGGAGGAGGGAAGCAAGATTGGGGGAAAATTGTAAAATTCAAAATAAACAAAATCTTTATAATATGTAAAAACAATATTATTCTGGGAAGGTTGCACCATATTTGCCAAAAGTTTCCATGACAGAAAAGGGATAAGCACACTTGCCCTAGAAGTTCAACCTCTTAAGGTAATCAAAAAGGTGGCATGATGAGAACCTTGCCCTTTCTGGATGTTTGTGGTGACTGATGCTTTCTCATGCAATTGCTAGATATTATTTCACTAGCCATAATTTTTATAATCAATTAAATAATATCATTGTTATTAATCCAAAATTGTTGAAAGCATATTTTAGTTTCTCAACACTAGCTAATGAACTTCAAGAAAATATATCATTTTGAAACTTAAAACAAGATACATAAAGTGAAGTTTCTAGATTTGTATAATCGTTACTCTTAAGCCATTGAGTTGAATCAGCAAGTAATTGTAAGCAGTGCCCACGAGGGTCTAGATAATAGGAATTATACTAGATCAAGACAGATCTCATTGAAGTGAGAATTTTGTCCTTGGATTATCTCACCATGGTTTCTTTTACTCCTTTGATTTGTAATCCTAAATCAAACATGTCTTCTATTGGTTTAAGGTCAGTGTTGAAATGAAATGAAGTATTTTTATGACGTTCTGTAGTTAATAAAATGAGGTTTGCAAAGCCATCGCATATAAAGAATATTCAATAACATACTCTAGCATTTAACTTCTATCAACCTGATTCTCATCCTCACTATAGGGATGCTTATCTAGTCAACAGGGAAGACCATAAATGCTGTATCTCATGGAATAATTTTACTATAACCTATAAATTGTGGCTTTTATTTAAAGCTTTCTTATAAACCCTATGTATTATGCTCAAATCCTAAATTCCCTCCAAAAGAGAGTGGCATCATCCTCTGCATACTTAGGGTCTAGGCTCTGGGGCTTATTGACACTCCATTCTCAGAGCTCCACCCAGTCACCCCCAAGGTCAGTGAATATATTTTGCAAGTTAATAAGTTTTATCAGTCAGTTTTATTCTAGAGGTCACTCATAACAACTATAAAGCCATTTGGATGTGGTCTACCTAGGTGATAGGAGCTAATTTCTCCTAAGGCATGACTGTCACAGGTTATAGTAAGACATAGAGTTGGGGATAGTGCATAGACTAACCATGTCTCTCTTAATATCTGCTAAAATGTCTAGATTCTTTCTTCAAGTTATTTTTATCCAGTTCTAGAAATCTGGCAACTGGTGCACCATTGATATATCTGGCAGTTACATAAGTGGGATCATTTTTAGGCTTCCTGAAAAGATAACTACTCAAGGATGGAGTCAGTCTCTTTTCTTAGTGAGTCTTATCATTGTTAGTACACAACTGTGTTTCCTAGTGCACAGCAGCACCAACAGTGACCTGAACTCCATTTCACACTAGATTACATTTCATTAGTCATGGGATAATAAATATATCTATGTATGCTACTGTGTGATTACATAATAATATATGGTTTACAAAGCATTTTCAAATTCTTTTTGTAACTAAGCTTCTAAAATCAAACCTAAAAGGTAAGTTATACAGATACCACTATCTGTCACTACTTTATCTGTCATGTTCCTAAAGAAAATCTCCTTAAAATGTCTCATCTCCATCAGAATATTGGCTTCACTCCTGGCTCTATCATCCTCTGAGAGATGAGCCTTTTGTCTTATCTATTTGAAAACAAGATCATAATGTCAAATTCTATAGTCCTTTCACTATGCCCTAGAAGGGATCATTTTTCTCTCTGTCTTGCTAGTGCCCTTCCATGTATTGTCATTCCTTATTATAATGTAAGCTCCACCAGATTATTAAATTACCTGCATTATTCTAGTCAAGTTAATCACATACCAAATGCATAACTACTTGATCCTTTGACTCTTTATTTATTCTCTCCCTAAATATTATCAATAAAGCAGAAGTGTTCATCCAATTCAGATCAAAATAGTATTTAAAATTGGGTTTTTTCATAAAATTAATTCAGTAAACATTAGCAAATATGAAAATATCCCCATACAAAAACACAGGACAACATATTAAACCATGAATATCCACTATATGTATATTGAATTTTTTAGGTTTATTTTAAAATTTAATATACTTACAATACCATACTATTTCAATAAGCAGTATTATTACTCATAAGACGATATATTAGACACTGAGGATGAAAACATATTAGTTTGTTTTTTAAATCACCCTTGGCCATAACAAATTATTCTTGGGATATACAACATTTACTTAAATCATAATTTAATACCTTGAGAAAAACCAGAGGAATCATATAATTCAAATACATCATTTTACAAGTAAGGATACTAGAATACAAAAGATTAAATTTTCTATTTGTCCAAGGTCTCAAAATAAGGCAATGTGATGGTGGCATAATTTGAAAAAGTAGACTTTTGGTATCAAATTCCTCATCCTTTCCATTATAGCAACTCCTTGTTGATCCTATAAAAAAGCCTATGATGATTTGAAGAGAGAAAAAGTATATTAGAAACTAAGAAAATTATTAACTTTATCCTTATTGTTAATAAGGAACTACTACCTGGGACCCTTATCATAGTCTTATTTTGTAGTTCAAGCATCAGACAATCAGTAAGGATATCTAAACAGTAATTAGAATTCATTATTATATAGTTTGTTGGAGTATGACTCAAAGAATGAGTATCAGACAAGTTTTGGAATTTTTTTTCAGATTCAGTGTATTCATCTTATTCATTCTCTCAAAGCCACAGCTTATGAGCCCACATTAAGTGTTTACCTTTACTATTCATTCAGGGACCCAAGGGTGGCATAGTGGATAGAGCATTAGCCTTGGAGTCAGGAGTACAGGAGTTTGAATGTGACCTCAGGCACTTGACTTTTACTAGCTGAGTAGCATAGGACAAATCACTTAACCCTGATTGACTGGTCATCCAAAGTGAAATTGGTGACTTAGCACAGCAGCACCTCACACAGATCCAATCCATGTACTTGTCAGGGCATCACCTCCTGATGTCATAGTATTCTTTGAGAATAAAGGATAGACATCATCACAATTCAAATTAAGAGCAATTATCCAAATGGTCAGTCAGCAAATATTTCTTAAATACCTACTATGTGACATCATAATGTTTAGCACTAGGGCTATAGGTACAAATATTGAATTTATCTCTACTCAAAATGAGAGTTCTTTCTAATGAGGGAGATAACAAAAACACAATGAAACATATATGAACTAACTATAAAATGAATAAATGTAATAATATAAAAAGTATTTAAATACAAGGTAGTTTGTGAGGAGACCACTAGAAAGACCACTATAAATATTTTATTATATATATAAAACTTCATGATAATGATAGCGGCAATGGTTGAGCTGTTTCAAAAGAAGAGAAGTATTTCATGAGGCAAAGGAAAGGAAGTAATGCATTCCAACCACAGAAGAAATCATTGAAAAAGTATAATAAAAGAAGATGAAGATTTCTGTTTAAGAAACAGAAAGAGGCAAGTGAAGCTCAATTTTAGAGTACAGAACATCGAGGAATAACCTACAAAGCTGGAAAGGTATGAGGCAAAGGGGTATAACATTGCATAATATAAACAGATAATTATATATTTTATAATAGAGACAACAGGAAACCACTGGGCTTATTAAATTAAGAGAGTCACTTGGTCAGAACTAGGCTTAAGTAAAATTGAATTGTAAATGATATGTAAGATGAACTGTAGTAGAGAGATTCTAGGCAAGGAAAAAATAAGAAGTTATTGCAATAATTTTAAATGAGAAGAGATGAGAATGTAAATTATAAGGTGATATCTGAATGAATATAGAGAAAGGAAGAATTCAGATGATGTAAAGGTAGAAAATAAAGTTTTGACAATTGCTTTTGTGGAGAGAGGGAAAATGAGAAATCAAGGATAATGTCATGATTTTATACCTAACATGCTAGAAATACAATGGTGCATTTCATCAAAAGAGAAGCTTGGAAGAAAGGAGATCAGGGAAAATGACCATCAGTTACCCCTCAAGTCTGAGAAGTGCTGACTATGTTCAGCTGGGACTTTTTATGCCACCAATACTACCATCTCAATACACATTCAAAGGAACTGTTTTGGGGAAGCTAAGATCAATCAAGTTGTATGGACCTGGGAAGTTGTCTCAGGGAAATGAGAGAACCTGTAGTTAAGAAACTACTGTTCTAAATCAAATGCCATCCCTCAATGATAAGATCCTAATGGTTTTCTATAACATTGTCCATCACTTAAATGATGATTATGTCTGGGTACTTCAAAAGAAGGGAGAAAGAGAGAAGGGGGGGAGGAAAACTGGAAAAAAAGAAAAAGACAAAAATAGGGAGTCAGAAATCCTAAGATTTTCCTCCCTCCTTTAAAAATACTAAGTCTCAGATTTTTCACCAAAGGATTGGTCCGTGTGATGAGTGACAGAACATATAATTGTACTCCAAATACAAAATGGTGATAATAAACTACAGCAGTTCCAAAAATATCAGAGTTCTTTACCCACAGTATTGGTAACAGTTTTCTTCTCTTGATATGAGGTATTAATGATGTATACAAAGCTGCTCTAAGAGTATCAAAGCCTCTTCAGGAACATTTCTGGTACAGTCAAGAATTCTTTATCTTGCTTCAAGGTCATCTGTGATAAAAGGGCTGAGAGGTCATAAGCCTCTTTCAAAGAAACTATCTTGGGATTTAAGTTGATATTAAGGTTCTCCAAGTAGCACTATCCATTCATTATATTTCTGGCTCACCTGCCAATCCCCCTCTACCCCTCACAGCAATATCAAATATATGATTTTGAAAATTATTTGCCCTCTTTGATCCCTCTGTAGAAGGGCTGCCTCCTTCCACAGAGGTTGAATAAAAATTCTCCCTCACCCTCATCCAGTGACTCAGAATTATTATCAAATCAATTAAGAGATCTCTTTGTTTCTATTTGTTCCTACCCAGATGCAATTCAATACTGGTATCATCTAAATCTTTCAGTTGGTTTTAAAAGTTTTCAAAACCAATTCCATTCATCCTTTTCCATTATTCTTACACATTTTCTCCATCTCATCAATGCAATTAGCCTCCTTGCTGTTCTACACATAAGACTTTCTATCCATTTCTTGAAACTAAGCCTTTTCATGTGCTATGAATAAATCTGTCAATGAATAACCAAAAAGAGGAAACTAGATTAATGGAACAGGTTAATCAAAGCAATAAGTATTAATAAATGTTTAGTATGAATCAATTAGTGTTAATCTCTGGTGATAAAAGTAAAAAAGAGAAGAAGGATCCAGTCCTCAATACATTTACATTCTACAGGGGGTGTACTATGCATTTAGACTATACAAATATTTGGTTTTGGAAATGGGAACTAGACTAATATACCCTTTCTAGGTTCAAGGATCAATTTGATTTATCATTCCCAAACTGCACATATGTTTGTGTGAATGCATGTCTGCATACATACTCTTCCCAGATTCTCCTCCTTTGAATCAAAGGGCAACAAAGCAAAGTGAATTCTACCAAATATTTTTTAATTTAATATTTATTTATTCTCATTTTGTACAAATAATGTTTTTTCATACATTAATAAAATATTCTTGTTTAAGAATAAATAAAATACCGCCTCCCCCCCAAAAAATATAGACTCACTTGAGTGATAAAGTAAAGGGGAGAGAAAAAAATTAAAATTAAAATTAAAAAGTAATAGTAATAATTGTAGGTATGGCCAGGTGGCGTAGTGGACGGAGCACCAGCCCTGGAGCCAGGAGTACCTGAGCCCATATCTGGCCCCGTACACCCAATAATCACCCAGCTGTGTGACATGCAAGCCACCCCAACCCCACTGCCCTGCAAAAACCATAAAAAGATAAAAAAGACCCAAATAAAATAAAAATAGTAATAAAAGTAAGGGCTGAAGGAACAATTAATTCCTATTCTACATAAACTAATTTTAAAAATAAGAAAGGAGGTGAAGTTAGGTGATGCAATGGATAGAGCACCAGCCTTGGAGTCAGGAGTACCTGAGTTCAAAATCCAGTCTCAAACACTTAATAATTACTTAGCTGTGTGTTCTTGGACAAATCATTTAACCCCATTGATTTAAATAAATATTTTTTTAAAAAAAGAATAGGATGGCAAGAAAAGCATTACTTATAAAGCTGAACAAGAGAATATGAATTGGTCTCCAGTCTAAACAGATTTCTTAGAAGAGGTCAAAATATATTTTAATAAATAAGCAGAAAAATTAGGGAAAAATTATGAGATAAATTAAGCATCTCTCAAAAGAAAGAACAAAAATTAATTGAAGACAAAAAATCCCTTAAAATATAATTAGATATATAATAAAAAGAAAAATGTTTGATATTACCTATATTAAATTAAAAAGTTTATGCACTAATAAAATTATTGCTGCCAAAATCAGAGGAAAAGCAGAAAGCTGTGAAGCAATCCTCAAAACTAAGAGTTCTGATAAAAGTCTCATTTCTAAACTATATAGTGAATTGCATCAAATTGATAAGGTTACAAGTCATTCTCCTCCCCAGGAATACTGAGGCAACAGATAGGAGTGGATTGGGGAAAAAAAAAAAAAACACTGCATAGGCAGAGCCTGTACAATAAGGAGGAAACATTTCTCTGTGTAAGCAATACCTGGGTTGCATATGCAACACTGATAAACAAGGGAACAGACCCCAGTCCCAGTGTCAAAAGCTCAGGACTATATTCCCTATACTTCAGGAGCAGAGCTCAACTCCCAAAATGATCAATAAAAAAAAAAAAAACAAAAACAAAAAGAACAATAGCCATAGAAGGCTGCTATTCAGCTAGAGATAATAATACCATCTCAGAAGAAGTGACAAATCACCTACATGGAAAGTCTCAAAGGAGTTTATGAATTGAAGTCAAATCCAAAACCTCATGAAGAAATTTTATAAACATTGTAAAAACCAGTGAAGAGAGGAAAAAGAAAAGTGGAAAATTAAAAGAAAAGCATGCTGGAAAATTATGAAAAATTGAGAATGGTTATCGGGACAGATAAAAGTAGTACATTTTGACAAAGGGTTTGTAGGTACAAGACAGGGTTAAAATAAGAAAGACATAAGGACAGTACTAGGAAAGAGTGAAGCATTAGGGGATAAATAACACAAGGAAAAGAGGCGCAAAGACCTATTAAAGTAGAGGGAAAGAAGAAAGGGTATGAACACTGTACAAAACTCAGAAAGGGATTAGCATGCATTATCAATTGACTTTAAAAATCTCTCCTACCCTAAAGGGAAATAAGGGGGTGGGGGAGGGAAAAGAAAGGGCAAGAAAAGTGATATGAGGGATTGATAAAAGGGAAGGTAAACATATAAGTTAGTTAAAATTTTAAAGAAAAGTTGAGGCGAAAGGGAAAAAAATATTAGTGAAGAGGTATAGGAGAAAAGGAAAAAGAAAAGTATAAATAGGTAAAGATAGCATGGAGGGAAATATAGAATTCATAACCTTAATGGTAAATATGAATCAAATAAATTCTCCTGTAAAACAGAAGCAGATAGCAGAATGGATTAAAAAACCAAAATCCTACAAGATGTTGTTTTCAAGAAACACATTTGAAGCAGAGAGATAAACACAGGGCAAAAGAAAAAGACTGGAGCAAAATATGTAATGCTTTATGTGAAGTAAAAAAAAAATCAGAGATCCTGATCTCAGACAAAACAAAAGCAAAAATAGATGTAATTAAAAGGGATAAGGGGGGCAGCTAGGTGGCACAGTGGATAGAGCACTGGCCCTTTAGTCAGGACTCCCTGAGTTCAAATCCGACTTCAGACATTTAATAATTACCTAGCTGTGTGGCCTTTGGCAAGCCACTTTACCCTGTTGTCTTGCAAAAACTAAAAACAAAAGGATAAGGAAGAAAATTACATCTTCTTAAGAGGCAATGAAGTTATATCATTATTTTTATTTTGTATTTTTAATGATGTTTTACTTTTCCAAATACATGTTATGAAAATTTTTTAACATACATGCATATGCTTATGCACATTTCTAAGTTACAAAACTTCCTACTACCCTCCCTTCCCACCCACCCCGCAGTGGCAAACAAGTAAGGTTAATATTGTACTTACATATTTGTGTTAATCATGTTGACAGGTTAGCTAGAGAAATTAAGATAGAGGAATTAAGATTAAGGCAAAGAAATACATAGGAGATTTTTTTTTTAAGTGAATATAGTGTTGCTCAGATTCTGAAGGATTTTGTTTTGTTTTGTTTTTCTTAGTCTGGATAATGATAGCATTTTCCTTAGCCAGTCTAATAGGTTTGTCCTAATTCTCTGAAATGCTGAAAGCAACTGCATCCATCAGGGTTAATCATCTAACAATGTTATTAATGTCCACATTGTTCTCTTAGTTTTGATCCCTTCACTAAAAAAGTTATATCATTATTAAACATATACACCAAGTAGTATAGTGTCCAATTTCTTAGAGAAATTCAGTGCATTATAAGGGGACAAAATTATAACAGAGAGTGACCTCAACCTCCTCACACAGAATTAGATAAATCTAAATACAAAATAAACAAGAAGGTAGGTAAGGTGAATAAAATCTTAGAAAACTTAGATATGATCTCTGGAGAAAACTGAATGGGGGGCTCGCTAGGTGGCGTAGTGGATAAAGCACGGGCTCTGGAGTCAGGAGTACCTGGGTTCAAATCCAGTCTTAGACACTTAATAATTACCTAGCTGTGTGGCCTTGGGCAAGCCACTTAATCCTGTTTGCCTTACAAAAAAAACAAAAAAGAAAAAAAAAAGAAAACTGAATGGGGATAGAAAAGAATATACCTTTTTCTTTGCAGCCATTTAGGGAAATTGACCAAAAGTGACCATGTACTAGGGCATAAAACTTTACATTCAAATGCAGAAAAGACTGAAATAATAAATGCATACTTTTCAGATCATGATGCCATAAAAGCATATGTAATAAAGAATCATGGTAAAATAAAAAATTAACCAATTTTTAAAGAATGAGGGGATCAAACACCAAATCAGAGAAATAATCAACCATTTCATCCATGAAAATGAAAACCATACCAAAACCTCTGGCATACAGAAAAAGAAAAGTTGAGTAAAAATTTTATATCTCTAAATGCTTAAATGAATAAACTAGAGAAAGAAGAGAGCAATGAATTAGGCCTGCAACTAAAAAAGCTAGAAAAAGAACAAAGTAAAGATCCCTATTTAAATACTAGATTAGAAATTCTGGGGGAGGCTAGGAGGCCTTGGGGTGGTGCAGGTTTGCAGTGGATAGCACACCGGCCCTGGAGTCAAGAGTAGCTGAGTTCAAATCCAACCTCAGACACTTAATAGCCTTGGGCAAGCCACTTAACCCCATTCATCTTGCAAAAACCTAAAAAAAAAAAGAAAGAAATTCTGAAAATCATAGGAGAGATTAATAAAATTGAAAACAAGAAAATCATTGATCTAATAAATAAAACCAAGAGTTTGAATGTGAAAAAATAAGATGAATAAACTTTGGTTAATCTAATTACAAAAAAAGAAAAAATGAGAAATTACTAATATTAAACTCAACTCCAATGAGGAGGAAATTAAAGAGATAATTTGGAAGTATTTTGCCCAAATGAATGTCATTAAATTTGACAACCTGAATGAAAAGGATGAATATTTACCAAAAATGTAAACTGCCCAGATTAAAAGAAGAGGAAATAAAATGCTTAAATAACTCCATTTCAGAAAATGAAATAGAGGATACCATCAATAAACTTCAGAGTCTCCAAGTCTAGATGAATTGAAATAAAACATTAAAGGGCCAATTAATTCCAATTCTACATGAGCTATTTTTTAAAAATAGGAGAAGAAGGAAGTCTGGAAAATTCCTTTTATAATCCCAATATAGTGATGATAACTAAACAAGGAAGCCCCAACACAAAGTAAATTATAAACCAAACTCCCTAATGAACATTGATAAATAAAACAAAATGTTAGCAAAGAGAATTCAATAATTTATTATTTGGATAATCTTCACAATGACCAGGCAAGATTTATACCAGGTAGGCAGGGATCTTTCAATATTAGGAAAAAAATTTGACATAATTGAACATATCAATAACAAAACCAACAGAAATATGATTATCTTAATTGATTCTGAAAAAAACACTTGACAAAATACATCTATTACTATTAAAAATACTAGAGAGTATAGGATTAAATGAAGTATATCTTTAAAAATAATAAGCAGTAACTACCTGAAACTATTAATAAATATTATATGACATAGGGATAAACTAGGAGCATTTCCAATAAGATCAATATGAAACAAGGATGCCCATTATCACTATTATAATTCAATATAGTATTAGAAATGTTAGCTGTAGCAATAAGAGAAGAAAAAGAAATTGAAGGAATTAGAATCAACAATGAGGAAGCAAAATTTTCATTCTTTGGAGATATGATGGTATAGTTAGAGAACACAAGAAAATCAACTAAAAACCTGCTTGAAACAATTGAAAAATTTAGCAAAGTAGTAGAATTTAAAATAAACCAATATAAATCATCAGCATTTGTAAATTTGACCACTAAAGAGCTAGAAATACAAAGAGAAATTCCATTTGAAGTAAATATGGATAACAAAATACTTGGGAACCTACCTCCCAAGACAAACTCAGAAACTGTTTGAAAACAGTTACAAAATATTTTTCATGCAAATAAAGTTACATATTAATAATTGGGAAAATGTCAATTGCTCATGGTTAGGTATAAATAAAAATGACAATTCTACCCAAATTAAATTATTATTCATTGCCATACCAGTCACCAAAATATTTTACAAAGCAACAAAAATAGCAATAAAATTCATCTAGAGCAATAAAATATCAAGAATATCAAAAGAATTGAGGGAAAATGCAAAGGAAAGTGCCCTAGCTAGACCATATCTAAAATTATACTATAAAACTAACAGTCATCAAAATTGGCTGGTACTGGTTAAGAAATAGAGCAATGGACCAGTGGATTAGGATAGGTACAAAAGAAACAGTAGTACATGTCTTTAGTAATCTGTTGTTTTGACAAAGCCAAAAACACTAAGTTTTGGAATAAGAAGTCAGTATTTGGCAAAAACTGTTGGGAAAACTGGAAAATATGACAAAAACTAGGCATAGATCACATCTCACACCCTATACCAAAATAAGTACAAAATGGGTACAGGATTCGAACATAAAGGGCTATACTATTGATCAATTAACAGATCAAGAAATACTTTATCAGATCTATGAACAGGAGAAAAATTTATGACCAAACAAGTACAAGAGTACATTACTAATTGCAAAAAAGGATAAGTTTGACTTAATAAAGTCAAATTAAAAAGTTTTTACTCTAATGAAATCAATACATTCAAAATTAGAAGGAAAATAGAAAGTTGAGAAATAATTTTTATAGTTAGGAATTCTGATAAGGGTCTTGTTTCTAATATATAGAGAGAATTGAATCAAAATTGATCAATGATCAAAAGATATGATTAGGCAATTTTAAAATGAAAAAACTGAAGCTATATATAATTATAATTAAAAAATGCTCCAAATCATTATTGATTAAAGAAATGCAAATTATAGTAACTATGAGGTGCCACCTTATACCTATAAGACTGCCTAAGATGACAAAAAAAGAAAATGATCAATGTTGAAGAGGATGTGTGAAAATGGGACAATGATGCACTGCGGATAGAGTTGTGAACTGATCCAGTCATTCTGAAAAGCAATCTTAAACTATGTCCAAAGGGCAATAAAACTGTTCATATGCTTTGATCCAGCAGTACCAATAAGCATTCTATATCCCAAAGAAATCATAAAAAATAGGAAAACTCTTTCATGTTCAAAAATATTAATAGCAGCTCTTTTTGAAGTGAAAAAGAATTGAACATTGAGGAGATGATCATGAATTGGAGAATGGGTGAACAAGTTATGGAATATGAATATTATGGAGTTACTATGACAGAAAGTTTGACCTTCAAATACAGGACTCAGGTGAAGCAAAAAGAGTGGAGGAGAAGGGTAAAATATGAGGGACTTGATGAACTGCATGTATTCCTACATAGAAAAATAATACTGATAATACTCATATGAAACTTCTCATTTAATAGAGGAGTTAGAAGGAGCTTTCATAGATGAAGCTCAAGGGAGAGCTGAATTTAAATATATAATATATTGTTTAAAATGGCTAAAAGGGAAATGTACTGGGAGTAAGAAAAAGGAGAGGTGGAATAGGCTAAGATATTTCATATAAAAGATATATTTTTTTGCAATGAGCTATTGCAATGATATGGAAGGGGGGAAGGTGAGGGGAAATGAGGGAACCTTCACTTTCATCAGAAATGGCTCAGAGAGGAAATAGCATACACACTCAATGGGGTATAGACATCTAGAGTAAAATGGAGAGAAGGGGGAAAGGGGGAAGGGGTGATTGGGTGATAGAAGAGAGGGTAGATCATAGGAGAGAATAATCAGATATAACACATTTTCTTTTTTACTTCTTTCAAGGGGCTGGGATTGGGTGGCCTGTCTAGGACCACAGGTCCAGGTGGTTGCTGGGTCTCAGGGGTGGTATGTGGGCTCTTGGCCCAGAGCTGATGATCAGTCCCCTGTGCCACTCAGTTACCCTACAGCTTATTTTAGAAGAGGGACAGAGTGAAAGGAGAGAGAAAATATAATGTATGGTAATGGGGAGATATGGATGGAGGGGATTTCAATCAGCAACAGCAACAGTGGAAAAATATGGAAATAACTTTTGTGATGGTTTTATAAAAAATGTGATCCACCTGAGACAGAGCTGATGGTATCAGAACACAGTCTGAAACCACATTTTTTCCCTCTTTTTTCACTTTATTTCTCATGAGAGCCTATATTTTGGGGGTGAGGGGGATATTATGTTTACTCTTAAACAGTAATATTTTAGTAATGTATTTAAAAAAATCACGTACAAAAATAAAATAAAAAATATTATTCTAAGATACTGTCACTGCCAAAGGAGTCAGTGACAAAAAGGGAAGGAGAATAAGAAATCCTGCTCTATACCATAACTTGCTCTGAAACCCTATTATAGCTTACTATATGCCTTCAAAACTACATGTTTTGAAAGGAATAAACAAATCCTGGCAAGGGAAGGGAAGAGATTAAGTATTTATACTGCACCTATTGTATACTAGGTATTATGCAAGTAAGCACTTTTACAAATATATTATTTAAGTCTTCACAACCCTGCAAGGTAGGGAATTATTCCTGTTATAGTTGAGGAAACTAAGGCAAATGGTGTTTAAATGACTTGTCCACGGTCAGATCTTCCCAAACCTGACCCAGTTCTCTATCTATTGCACCACCAGCTGTGTTTCAGAATGTGTTCTGATACCATAAGCTCTGTCTCAGGTGGATCACATTCTTTACGATAAGACCATCACAAAAGTTACTTCCATACTTTACCACTGTTGCTGTTGCTGATTGTAATTCCCTCCATCCACACCTCCCCACCTGTATTACCATCTATACTGTTAAATTATTTTAAAATATTATATATATAATATACAGTTTATATTGAACATCTTGAAATAATTGGGCTATTATTTTGTAAGGTTCCCTTAGAATATCTGCCAGGTCCATTATTTCTATCTTGTAAATGAGCGAAAATAAAACTTTCAAGATGTTATAAAAAAGGAAAGAGTTGTAAGACTTTAGAGAAGCACGGCTTGGTTGGTTCTTGTCCTTCATTATGGAAGAAGACTAAAATGACATCATTATATTTGAGACAATTTACAGTGTTTCAAACTAGTTGATCAGACTAATAAGAGCTGGGAATGCTCTACCATAGGTCGAGTACAAATAGTCCATTTGATCATCTGTGGTACATACTCTGAACTTGTCTATGTGACATTTCCTTCAAGCTACTTCAATTCTGCCTTCCTCATAGAGCAGCACCCTCACTGATGAGGTCATGCCATGCTGGGCGGTCTTGTGCCAATGTCTCACCAGCTGTACAATCAATTCTAAAGTTCTTAAAAGAGACCTTCAGGGTATCCTGGAATCACTTCTTCTGACCCTCTTGTGAGTGCTTGCCCAGTTTGAGTTCTTCATAAAACTTTAGGCAAGCATATATCTGTAATTCTTTTTTTTTTCTTAATCAATATTTCATTTTATTTTTCCAGTTACATGTTGTGAAAGTTTTTCAGTATTCATCCACATGCATATGCATATTTTTAAGTTACATAATTTCCTTCTACTCTCCCTTCCCACCTCACTCCCGTCAGTGGTGAACAGTATGGTGAATATTATACATACACATTTGTGTTTAACTTGTTGACATAGCAGTCATTTTCTGTATGAGGAATTAGGATTAAGGGGAAAAGAAAGAAAACCATGAGACAGGATAGAAAAATGTAAGTGAAAATTTTATTTTTAATTACATAAATATTTTATTTATTTTTCTATTACATACAATGGTAGTTTCTACTTATCAATTTTTTTTCTAGGTTTTGAATTTTTCAATTTTTTTCTCCCTAACTCACTTCCTACCTTCCCCCCCAGCAGAAGGCAATCTAATGGAGTCTTTAAATATGTTTCCATGATATGCATAGATCAAAATTGAATGTGCTGAGATAAGAAACAGATCCAAAAATGAAGAAAACATTGGATATAGCAAAATTATGAAATACATAAGACAAATTTTAAAATTGAAGATAACAACCTTTGGTCTTCATTTAAACCCCATAGTTCCTTCTCCAGATTCAGATGGTATTCTCCATCACAGATTCCCTAAAATTGTATCTGATTTTTGCACTGTTGGAGTGAGCAAGTCTATCATCAAGGTTGATCATCACCCCATGTTGTTGAGAACATGTGTAATGTTTTTCTGGCTATGCTCATCCCACGCAGCATCAATTCATGCAAATCTTTCCAGGTTTTTCTGAAATCCCAGTCCTCATGATTTCTTATGGAACAATGTATGTGTGTGTGTGTGTGTGTGTGTGTGTGTACATATATACATACATATATATATATATATATATATATATATATATATATATAACAATATATGACATACATATACCACAATTTGTTCAGTCATTCCCCAATAGATGGGCAATACCTCACTTTGCAGTTCTTTGCACTACAAAGTTCCTATAAATACTTTTGTACATGTGGAATTTTTACCCTTTTTCATGATCTCTTCAGGATATAGAAGAGATCATAAAAAATGTAAAAAATTGTAGTGGTATTGCTGGATCACAGGATATGAACATTTTAATGCCCTTTGGGCATAATTCCAAATTGTTCTCCTGAAAGTTTGGATCAGTTCACAGCCCCACCAATGATGTGTTAGGGTCCTAGATTTCCTACATTCCCTCCAACAATGATCATTATCTTTTCCGTTCATGTTGGTGTGTGAAGTGGTTTGAGAGGTGTGAAGTGGCACCTAAGAGATGCTTTAGGTTACATTTCTCTAATTAATAATTATTTAGAGTAATTTTTCTTATGACTATAGATAGCTTTGATTTCTTCATCTGAGAATTGCCTATGTATATCCTTTGACCATTTGTCAATTGGGGAATATCTCATTTTTGCCTTTGTTTTTTTTTAATTTATTTGTTTTCATTCATATGTACATGTATATTTTTAAGTTACAAAAATTCCTTCCACCCTTCCTTCCCATCCCCTCCCCTCAGTGTTGAACAGTCAGGTTGCCATACATATTTTTGATAAACATGTTTACAGAGAATGCCTTATTTTTTATAAATCTGAGTTCTCTTTATATTTTATAAATGAATTCTTTGTCAGAAACACTAGTTGTAAAAATTGTTTCTCAATTTACTACATTCCTTTTGATCTTGGTTAAAGTGGTTTTGTTTGTACAAAAGATTTTTAATTTAATGTAATCAAAATTATACTAGTTTGTTCTCTATTTCTTCTTTTGTCATAACCTCCTTACCTCCTTCCCTTTACATAGATCTAAGTGGTAAACAATTTTCTTATACTAATTTGGTACCAGTATTGTATTTTATGTCTTAAATCCTGCACCAATTTTGACCTTACCTTGGTATGGGGTGCAAGATGTTGGTCTATCATCCTATCTTCCAATTTTCCCAGCAGTTTTTATTGAAGAATAAGTTCTTATCCCAGAAGCTGGTCTCTTCGGTAAATTACTATATAAATTACTATATAAAGAGTAAATTACTATAATCATTTTCTCTTCTCTTTTACACCAATTCTATTCCACTGATCCACCCCTTTATTTCTTAACCAGTACCAGACAGTTTTGAGAACCAATGTTTTATAATATAACTTAAGATCTGGGATGGCTAAGCTGCCTTCCTTCACATTTTTTTTCCATTAAATTCTTTGATATTCTTAACTTTTTGCTCTTCAATTTGACTTTAGTTACTATTTTTTTCTCCTTCACTGAAGCAATTTTTTGGAAGTTTGATTAATTTGGCACTAAATTAGAAGTGTTATTAGAATTGTTATTTTTTATTATATTAGCTCAGCCTATCTCTGCACAGTTGTTATTTGCCCAGTTATTTAGATCTGATTTTATTTGTGCGAAAAGAATTTTATTGTTGTTGTCATAGTTTCTGAGACTGCCTTGGTAGGTAGACTCCCAAGTATTTATGCTGTCTGAATTTCTTTTAAATGGGACTTCTCTTTCCATCTCTTGCTGCTGTATCTTGTAAGAAATATATAGAAATGCTGAGGTTTTTATAGGCTTATCCTGCAATTTCACTAAAATTGCTAATGGTTTCCAGGAGGTTTTTAGATGATATTTTTGGGGTTCTCTAGGTATTATCTTATCATCTGCAAAGAGTTAGAGTTTTGTTTCTTCATTCCAAATTCTAATTCCTTCAATTTCTTTTCCAGATCTAATTGGTAAAGCTATTTTCTAATTCAATATTGAATAGTATTGGTGATAATGGGCATACTTGCTTCACTCCTAAGCTTATTGGGAATGGTTCTAGCTTGTCCCCATTGTTTATAATACTAGCTGATGGTTTCATATGGATAATACTTATCATTTGGGGGTTTTTTTAGGTTTTTGCAAGGCAAATGAGGTTAAGTGGCTTGTCCAAGGCCACACAGCTAGGTAATTATAAGTGTCTGAGGTCTGATTTGAACTCAGGTACTCCTGGCTCCAGGGCTAGTGCTCTATCCACGGTGCCACCCAGCTGCTCCATTTTAAGCAACAATCCATTTATTTTATGCTTTGTAGTGTTTTTAACTAGGAATGGGTGCTGTCTTCTGTCAGAGGCTTTTTCAGCAACTATAAGGATTATCATATGTTTTCTATTAGGCTTGTTATTGATGTAGTCAATTACGCTGATGGTTTTCATAATATTAAACCGATCCTGAATTCCTGGAATAAATCCTGCTTGGTCTTAGTATATTATCCTAGAGATAATTTGCTGTACTCACTTTGCTAATATGTTTTTTAAATTTTTTTCATCCATGTTCATTAAGGAAATAGATCTATAATTTTTTTTCTCTGCTTTGACTATTCCTGTTTAGATTTCAGCACCATATTGGTGTCATACAAGGAATTAGGCAGAGTTCCATTTTCACCTATTATTTTCAGATAGTTTGTATAGAATTGGAACCAACTGTTCCTTAAATGTTTGATAGAATTCACTTGTCAAACCATTTGTCCCTGGAGATTTTTTCTTAGGCAGTTCATTAATGGCTTATTTCTAAGATACAGTTATTTAGGTATTTAATTTCCTCTTCTTTGAATTTGGGTAAATTATATATTTTTGATAAATATTCATCCATTTCACTTAGATTATCAAATTTCTTTGCATATAGTTGGACAAAATAGTTCCCAAATCCTTGCTTTAATTTCCCCCTCATTGGTTGTAAATTCACAAATTTCATTTTCAATACTTGTAATTTGGTTTTCTTCTTTCTTATTTAAATCAAACTAATGAAAGTTTTATCTATTTTATTGCCTTTTTCATAAAACCAACTCTTGGTTTAATTTATGTATTAAATAGTTTTCTTGCTTTCAATTTTATTAATTTCACCTTTAATTTTCAGAGTTCCTAATTTGATATTTAAATGAGATTTGTAATTTGCTCTTTCTTTAACTTTTTTTAGCTACATGCACAGGTCATTGATTTCCTCTTTCTCTATTTTATTCATGTATGCATCTAAGGATATAATATATCCCATAATGATTGCTTCAGTTGTATCCCATAAGTTTTGGTATGATTTCTCGTTATTGTCATTGCCTTAGATGAAATCATTATTTTTTATGATTTGTTGTTTGATCCACTCATTCTTTAAAATCAGGTTATTTAGTTTCCAATAAGTTTTAGATCTATCTCTTCATGGTCCTTTACTGCACATGATTTTTATTACTTCATGATCTGAAAAGGATGCATACTATATTTCTGTCTTTCTGCATTTGATTATGAACTTTTTATGTCCTAATTAATGTACCATGTACTACAAAAAAAAGTTACGTTTATTTCTATATCTCCTTTAAAGATCCATCATTTCTAAGTTTTATAACATTTCATTCATATCCTTAACTTCCTTTTTGTTAATTTTATGGTTAGATTTATGTAATTCTGAGAGAGGGACATTGAGGTCTCCCACTAGTAGAGTTTTGGTATTTATTTCTTCCTGTAACTCATTCACCTTCTCTAAGAATTTTGATACTATACCTCTTGGAGCATACATATTTAGCATTGAAATTATTTCATGTTGTATGGTACATGTTATATGGTTATCTGGAGGATACAGTTTCCTTCCTTATCTCTTTTAATGAGATCTATTTGCAGCTGTTTTGTCTGAGATAAGGATTGTTACCCTGTTTTTTACACTTCAACTAAAGTATAATACATTCTGTTTCAGTCTTTTGCCTTTTCTCTGTATGTATCTCTGCTTCAAATGCATTTAAGCAGCTTATTGTAGGATTCTAAATTTTAATTCACTCTGCTATCTGCTTCCATTTTATGGGGAGTTTATTGCATTCATATTCAAAAATATGATTACTAACTCTTTATTTCCCTCCATGCTATCTTCTATTTGTATTTCCCCCTTTTCCATCTTATCCCTACATCCTTTTGAATACCACCTCCTTCAGTGTATTTACCCCCTTCTATAGAACCTTCCCTTTATCCCTTCTTCTTTCCATTCCTTTTGTCAGTCCCTCCTTTCCTCCCCCCCCCAACATTTCCCCTATTAATACCTGAAAGGTAAAATGTTTCTAAACTCAATTGGGGGGTATATGGTAATCCTTCTTTGAACTAAATCTGATGAGAGTAAGATTCAGGCAATTCTTATCTCTTCCCTTCTTCCCCACTATTGCAATAGATCCTTTGTACCTCTTCATGTAATATCATTTACCTCATTCAATCTCACCCTTTCCCCCATCTCTTTACTGTCCTCCCTTTTAGGATATTTTTTTGGGGGAAGCAATGGGGTTAAGTGACTTGCCCAAGGTCACTAGGTCACTAGGTATTTATTAAGTGTCTGAGGTCAGATTTGAACTCAGGGTCCAGGGTCAGTGTGTTATTCACTGTGCCACCTGGCTGCTCCTCACTGTACCAACTAGCTGCCCCTGTTCCCCCTTTTTAAATGAGATATTATTTTTAAATAATTCCATTAATCATGTACATGTCATGAATGTCCATCCCTTCTGGCTAAGTATATTCCCTATAATAGAGTTACAATTCTCAAGAGTGTTTGAGAATCTTCCTCCCTGGAAAAGTTTTTTTTTTTCTTTTCCCTTTGTTTACTTTTTCATGTTTATCTTGAATCTACTGTTTGAATACTAAATTTTCTGTTTAGCTCTGGTCTTTTCGCAGGGGAAAGTTTGAAAATCTCCTTTTTTCGTTTAATGTACATCTTTTACCATGAACAAGAAGGCTCAGTTTTGTTGGATGGTGAATTCAGGGGGTGCTTCCAGGCCCTTCGATCCCTTATTGTTGATGCCTCCAGGTCCTGGCTAATCCTGACTGTGACTCCTTGGCATTTGAATTGTTTCTTTCTGGCTACTTGCAGGGATTTTTATCTTGATCTGATAGTTATGGAGTTTGGCCACAATATTCCTTGTTGTTTCCATTTGGGGATGGCTTTCAGGAGGGGATCAATGTATTCTTTCAATGACCATTTTGCCCTCTAGGTTCAGAATATCAGAGCAGTTTTCCTTCACAATATCCTTAAGAATGAATTCAAGTTTTTTTTTCAAGTAGTCCTATGATTCTCAAATTATCTTTCCTGGATTGATTTTTCATTTCAGTTGTTTTGCCAATGTTGTATTTTACATTTCCTTCTATTTTGTTTATTTTTAATTTTTTAATAGATTCTTGGTATATCTGGAAGTCATTAGTTTCCACAGATTCACATCTTTTTTTATTTTGAGAAGAGTTTTCTTCATTTACTTTTGCATCTCCTTTTTCAATTGGGTCAATTCTATTTTTGGAGTAGCTTTTATCTTTCTCCGTTTGTCAAATTGTATTTTCAAAGAATTTGTTTTCTTGTAAAATGTTAATTTTCTATTGTTTTGTCCCCAATTTTTCCATTTGATTTTTAAACTCCTTTCTGATTTCATCTAAGAAGTCTCTTTAGACTGAAGATAAATTCATATTTGCCTCATCTGCAAACAGAACATCATGCACTAACACTACCTCCATTTTGGTCTTGTTTTGTAGCCTTTTCAAGTTGAAGAATTTGCAATTACTGTGATGGATGACCTTGAGATCATCTTCATCCTCAAAGAAAGCATTTGATAACATGACTGAAATAATTATGCTAAAAATATTGGCAGCACAACTACATCCAAGTTTCACTCCATTGGTGATGAGGAAATCTTAAGAGCATCATCAACCAACCAGAAACCAGTACTGATAAATTTCTCTAGCAACCAAATTTTTAGATAATTTTCCATAAATTCTTATGCCTGGCCAAGGTCTTGGTCAGATCTACAAATGTTACATACAGATTTCTTTTCTGTTCCTGTCAATTTTCCTGAGTTGTTGGTAGCAAACACCATATAAATGCTCCTTGATCCTTTCTGAAGTCAAACTGGCTCTCAGGGAGGTGATCAACATCCAGGGGAAGGACTAGTCTATCGAGGCCTCTAGCAAGAATCTTACCAGCAATAACTAAAAGAGAAATACCCATGTCATTACCACAGGATATCTATTCCGTTTACTTTTACAGATATATGATAGAGGCATCCTTCAATTCTGTTCATGCCATATAATCTGAAATATTTCAGGCAGCTTTTGGATGAGCAATGGACCCTCACCTTGTAGATCTCAGCTGGAACAGAATCAGCACCAGATACTTTCCCATTTGAAAGGAGCCTAATGCCATTCAAAACCTCTTCTTCAGTTGAAACTTCAGCTAGGGATTGATTGACATTTTTTTTAGGTTTTGTTTTTTTTTTGGTAAGGCAAATGGGGTTAAGTGGCTTGCCTAAGGCCACACAGCTAGGTAATTATTAAGTGTCTGAGACTGGATTTGAACCCAGGTACTCCTGACTCCAGGGCTGGTGCTTTATCCACTGTACCACCTAGCTGCTTCGATTGATTGACTTTAATTGGAGGTAAATGGTCAATGACTTCTGTATTAATTGATGATGGTCTGTTAAGAACACTAAAGAAGTGTTCAACCCATCCCTCTAGGATCATGTCCCTATCTTTGATTAATGTAGATCCATTAGTACTGTGTTGCTGAGATATAACATGAGTCTTTGACCCATAAATAGCCTTCAGGACATCATAAAACCACTTTGGTTTGTTACTATCTGCATAAAAGTGAATGTTATCTGACTGAGCCAAGAGTCATACATTTGTCACAGGACAAGTTTGTTTGTTACTTTTGATGAATTTAATGTTCCTTTCTTAGATATGGATGAACTATCCTGCTGCTAAATTCTGTGGAGTTCCTGTTTTACATTTGGCAACTTCTATATTTCCCTATCATTTTCATCAAACCAGTCTTGATTTGTGCATGTGTTCTGACCCAAATAAGTAAATGCAGTACTGTACACCAGATTTCTGAAAACTGCCCACTCTTTTTTTGTTCCCCTATTGCCAACTGTATGTGGGCTCAGCTTTCCCTCCAAGATAGCAACAAAATATTTCTGTTCAGAGAGACACTGTAATATTTTGATATTAATTTTTCTATTAGTCATTTTGCCTTGGGGTTGCTGCTTTGGTTCAAGGTTAATATTTAGCTTAGAGAGGACGAGTTTGTGATCAGCCCACCAGCATTCAGCTCCACGTATTATCACTCTCATGTCTTTCCTGTCTCTTCCTTATAATCATATAGTCTATTAGATAGCAATGTTTGATATAAGGAAGCATCCAGGAAGTTTTATTGCATTTAGGTAAAGGGAAGACAGTGTTTGTGATGAGAAGGTCTTGTGATGTGCAAGTCTTCAGTAGTAGCTGACCATTGCTGTTGCTCTTTCCAACTCCATTTCTCCTAAGAAATCCCTTCCATGTCTGATAATCTGAGCTTATTCTAGCATTAAAGTCACACAGAATTATAATTTTATGCTTTTTTGCTACATTTATGATAAGGGTCTCCAGGGCTTCATAAAATTTTTCTTTGACTTCATCAGGGTTCATCATGGTGGGAGCATAGGCACTGATGATGGTGGCATGACATTTTCTTGGTTGTGTCAATTTCTTTGAAATGAGACTGTCATTCATTTCTTTTGACAGACTTTAGAGAATGTTGACTAGAATTGTTTTGATTGCAAAACCTACCTCAAATTTGTAGTGCTCCCCTTCACTGCAGCCACTCCAGGAAAATGTATATCCAGTTCCAAATTCAGTAAGTTGGCTTTGATTTGCCAGTTTTTCTTCACTCAGGGCTGATATTTGGATATGATACCTGTTGTCACTTGCCTATCACTACAGGACTTTGAGGGAAGGTAAAGTCTTTTGATATATACATGAATTAGATTTAAATGAGGTAGAGTTGAACAGAGGAGTCATCTTCCAAAGTCATCATGATCCAGCATGGTAAGACAGAGTCAAGACAACTGGTGAAGGCTCTAGATGCAATGGATGACCTTGGAGTCTCTGGCTTACCAAGTTCTAAGTTCTCCACAGTACCTGCTCTGGTGTCTTCATGTACCTTGGAATGAAGTTTTCTCATTCACCCATTCCACCAGTGGAAGACTTCACATGCTTGGGGTCAACCCACCACAACTCACCAATGATTTTGAGTATGGAAAATCTTGCATGAACTGATACTGAATGATGTAAGCAGAATGAAAAGAACATTGTACGCATTAACAACTTGTGAGATGATCCACTGTGATGGATGTAACTTCTTTCAGCAGTTCAGAAATCAAAGACAGTTCTGTGAGTCCTGCTAAGGACAATGCCATTCACATTCAGAGAAAAAAAATATGGAGTCTGAATGCAGAACAAAGTGTGCTATGATGAATTTTTAAAAATTACTTTTATATTTTTACCCATTCTTTCTCATGAATTTTTCTTTCCCCTTAGTTCTAATTCCTCTTTTACAGCATGCTAATATGGAAATATGTTAAACAGAAGTGTACATGTATAACTTTTACAAGACTTTTCACTGACATGGGGAGAGGGGAGAGAAGGGAGTTTGGTAGAAAAATTTGGAATTTATAAAATTACAAATGAATGAAGAATACTTACTTGGAATATATTTGGACAAATAAAATGAAATTTCAATTAAAAAATCAATTAAGCATATTTTTAACTAAAAGAGAAGAAAATGTAGACTACCTAATTGGGAAAAAAGTAACTGACCTGAAAAACACATTTAGAAAAGATAATTTTAGAATTATCATACTGCACAAAAATGTTCATAATAATATCCTGGATATTATCTCTCAAGAAATTAGGAAGGAAAACTGTCCCAATATCATAGAACCAGAGGGGAAAATAACCATTGAAAGAATCCAGCAATCCACAGAAAGGGACCACAAAATGAAAATGCTAAGGAATAGTGTAACCTAATTCCAGAATTATTAGACCAAGGAAAAGTCTTGCAGGCAACCACAAAGATGCAATTCAAATACCAAGAAGGCATAATCAGGATTTTGCAGGACTTGGCACCAACAACATTAAAGGATGGAAAGTCATAGAATATGATATTCCTGAGTGCAAAGTAGCTTGGATTACAACCAAGAATCAACTACCCAAAACTGAGCATATTCTTTCAGGGAAAAAGAAGCATAGTTAATGAAATTGGTGACTTCCAGAATTTTCTGCTGAAAAGAACAGAGCTGAACAGAAAATTTGATCTTCAAATAGGATGCTCAAGAGGTATTTGAAAAAGGAAAATGGAGAAAAGAAAAAGGCTGTTATTGAATAAGTTTAAACTGAGTACAGCCATATATGGGAGAAAGATATTCATAACTCTTGAGAATTGTAACTATTAGATTGAATGTTGAATTTAAATTAATTTTTAAAATTTAGACATTTGAAAAAATAGATTGTAATAGGATGTGAGGAAGGGGGAGGCAGAATTGGTTAAATTGCATCACATGAATAGGAGCAAAGGACCTATTTCAGCTGAGGGAAAGAAGGGAGGGGTTGAAAATTGTTTAATTATTACTTTCATAGAATTTGGCTCAAAGAAAGAATAAGAGACATTCAGTTGTGTTTAGAAATTTATCTTACTCTTCAGGAATTATGAGTGGAAAAGAGGGGAAAAGGAAGAAATGACTGATAGAAGGGAAGGAGGAAAGATAGGAATAATAAAAGGGGAAAGCAGAAAGAAAAAGGATAGGGTCTATAGAAGACAGTTGATTGAGGGATTCAGTTTTCAGAAGCAATATGCTAATGAAGGATAGGTTGAAAGGTGAAAGAAAAATACAAACAGAGGGAAAAAAGGATGGAAGGTAATAAAAAGTTAGTAATTATAACTGTGAATGTGAATGGATGAACTCTAGCCTAAAATGCAAGTGGATAGCAGAGTGTATTAAGAGCCAGAATCCTATACTAAGTTGTTTACAAAAAAATACTTTTGAGGCAAAGATATACAAACAGAGTAAAGATAAAAGACTGGAGTAAAATATATTATACTTCAGATGAAATGAAAAAAGAAGGGTAGCAATCTTTATCTCTGACTAAACAAAACCAACAATATATCTCATTAAAAGGGATAGGGAAGAAAAATAAATCTTATTTTTTTGGTTTTTGCAAGGCAAATGGGGTTAAGTGGCTTGCCCAAGGCCACACAGCTAGGTAATTATTAAGTGTCTGAGACTGGATTTGAACCCAGGTACTCCTGACTCCAAGGCCAATGCTTTATACACTGTGCCACCTAGCCGCCCTAGAAAAATACATCTTAAAGGGAACAATAGGCAATAAAGTATTATCATTATTAAATATATATATATATATATATATATATATATATATATATATATATATATTTATTCACCAAGTAGTTTAGCATCCAGATTCTTAGAGTAGAATCAAATGAGCTACAGGAAGATAGCAAAATTATTGGTGGGGCCATCAACCTCCCTCTCTTAGAATTAGGAAAAAAGGAAGGAAATTAAGGAGGATAATAGGATTTTAGAAAAGTTAGAAAAAAAATTAACATCCCTAATTAAATACCAAATTTGAAATTCTGAAAATCAAAGGAGAGATCAATAAAATTGAAAATAAGAAACTATTGAACTAATGGTTTTATGGGAAAAAATAAAACAGGTAAACCTTTGTTTAATTTGATTTAAAAAAGAAAATACAAAACTACCAGTATCAAAAATGAAAAAAAAGGTCAATTCATGACCAATCATGAGGAAATTAAAATGATAATTCATAGCTATTTTGCTCAACTGGATGCCAATAAACTTGGCAATCTAAGTGAAATGAATATTTGCAATACTCTATTTGTCAACAGCACTCAATTCTATTAAAAACACTAAAGAGTATAAGAATACTTGGAGTGTTCCTTAAAGGGAAAATCAGTATCTATCTAAAATTATCAGAAATATTTATATGTAATAGGATAAACTAGTAACATTCCCAATAAGATCAGAGGTGAAACAAGGATGCTCATTGTCAACACTATTATTCAATATTATATTAGACATTCTGGCTTTAGGAATAAAAGAAGAAAAAACAAAGAAGGAATTCGAATAGGCAAAGAAGAAACAAAACTCAATGATATCATGGTATGCTTATAGAATCCTAGAAAAAACATCTTAAAAACTACTTGAAACAATTAACTTTTATAAAGTAGCAGGATATAAAATAAACATTAATCATCAGCATTTCTATATAGCCAACAAAACATAGCAACAAGATATTGAAAGAGAAATCCCATTTAAAGTAACTGCTGACACTATGAAATATTGCCAAGAGAAACTCAGAAATTATATGAAAACAACAAAACATTTTTCACACTTAACAATACCAGATCCAAATAAACAAATGCCAATTACAGATGTGAAGACCAAGTTAATAAGATAAAAATTACAATATTACCTAAATCCAATTACTTATTTAGTACCACACCAATCAGACTACCAAAAAATAACATGAGCTAGAAAAACAAAAGGAACAAAAGGTCAAGATATCAAACAAATTAATGTAAACAATGCAAAGGAAGGTGGCCTAGAGATACAAGCTCTAAAATCATATTATAAAGCAGCAGTCATCAAAACTCTTTGCTACCGGTTAAGAAATAGTGTGGTGGATCAGTTGAATAGACTAGATGTAAAAGAAACATTAGTAAATGATTGTAGTAATCTGCTATTTGATAAACAAAAAGACTACAGCTTTTAGGATAAGAACTCACCCTTTAGCAAAAATGGCTGGGAAAACTTGAAAATGATATGGTAGAAACTAGGTATAGATCAACATCTCACACCCTATGCCAAGATAAGATTGAAATAGGTACAGGATTTAAACATAAAAGATAATATCATTAAGCCAATTTGGAGAAGAGGGGATACTTTATCAGTTGAATCTATGGAAAGGGGAGCAAAGAAGAGATAGAAAACTTTGTAAAAGGCAAAATGGATAATTTCAATTACATTAAGTTGAATGTTTTCTCCTCAAAAAAACCCCAATGTAACTAAGATCAAAAGGAATGCAGTAAACTGGGAAATAATTTTTACAACTAGTGTTTCTGATAAAGAATTCATTTCTAAAATATAGTGAGAACAGAGTCAAAAATATAAGAATACAGGTCATTCCACAATTTATAAATAGTCAAAGGATATGAAAAGGCAATTCTCAGATGAAGAAATTAAATCCATCCATAATCATAAGAAAAATATGCTGTTAATCATTATTGATAAGAGAAATGCAAACTAAAGCAATTCTCAGCTACCAACTTACTCCTGTCTGATTGGCCAATATAGACAAAATGGAAAATAATCAATGTTGGAGGGGTTGTGGGAAAATTGGGACACTGAGGCATAGTTGGAATTGTGAACTGACCTAACCTTTCTGGAAAGCAATCTAGAATTATGCCCTAAGAGCCATAAAACTATGTATACCCTTTGATCCAACACTACAGGTACTAGGTCTATAGCTCAAAGAGTTCATTAAAAAAAGGTTAAAAACTCATTTGTATAAAAATACTTATACCAACTTTTCATAGTGGCAAAGAATTGGAAATTAAAGGGATGTCCATTAATGGGGGAATAACTGAACAGATTGTGACACATGAAGGTGATGGAACACTATTGTTCTATAAGAAACTATGAGGGATGGAAAACAAACTCTGGTTGAGTGACAATGACTGAACAAATTGTGGTATACGAATGTAATGAAGAAGCATTATTGTTCTATAAGACATCATGTGAAATGGGACTTCAGAACAGCCTTAGACTTGCATGAATTGATGCTGAGTGAAGTTAATAGAACCATAACAACATTGTACACACTAACAGCAACAATTTGTGATGATCAACTGTAATGGACTTGCTTATTTTAGCATTATAATAATCAAAGACTTGTTATGGAAAATAACATTTACTTCCAGGGAAGGAACTATGGAGTCTAAATGTAAACAAAAGCTTTCTATCTTCAGTTTTTAAAAGTTGTCTTATGTATTATGCTTTTTAATTTCCTCTTTTTTCTTTTTTATTTGATTCTTTCACAAAATGATAAATATGCATAGTTATAAATATAGTTATAAATTATAAATTATAAATATGCATAGTTATATTGTTTTCTGTCAGGGGAAGGTGGAGAGAAGAGAGAGAGAGGGAAAAATATGAATCTCAAAACTTCACAAAAATAATTGTTGAAAACTGTTCGCATGCAGTTGGAAAAATAAATAAATAAAATATTTAATATGGAAAAAAGAAGTACAAAAAATCAAAGACAATTCCAAAGGACTTGTGATGAAAAATATGGCCCACATCCAAGGAAGCAACTTTGGAGTCTGACTACAGACAAAAAGTTGCTATTTTCAATTTTTGAAACTCACTTTTGGTTTTGTTCCCCCACCTCTTTTTTTCCCTTTTTTATTCTGATTTTTTTCTTTCACAACATGATTAATAATAAATAGAATTAACATAATTAAACATGTATAATCTCTATTAAATTGTTTTCCATCAAGGGGATGGGGGCTGAAAGGGAAAGAGGGAGAAGAATGTAAAACTCAAAGTCTTACAGAAAAATGAATGTAGAAAAAAGGTATCTTTGCAAGTTGGTAAATTAATTAATTAAAAATATATTTAAATTTTCCAAAGGCAATTCAGCCCTACTTTCTCTGTGCCAATTTTTTGTCTATCTTTGTATATATGTAAAATTTGTATGCTGAGGAAGCTCAAGTTTCCAACTAAATTGATAGATGATCAATTAGAACATTTATTAATCACTTACTCTATGCCAGGCACTCTGAGAATACAGAACTAAGCAATCAAGGCAGTTTCCTTTTTCAAATAGCTTGCCTTCTAAGGGTAAAGACAACACTTAAGTAGACATTTTTTTTATTTACAAATTAGGAGCCCTAAGAAGAGTTTAATATTTATAAGTGAAGGAGAAAAAAATAACAAGAAGACTTCATTTTCTCCCACTGCTACAGAAGATATTCAGGAGATCCAAGAGTATCATCAGAAGGATTCCCCATAGATAGAGGGGTAGCTTGAATTTTATTGCTTTCACTTAAAAGATGAATAAACTGTAACTCAGAGAAGCTAAGAGAATCCTAGTAGGTATCAGAAACAGGATTTGAACTCAATTCTTAATGCTTCAAATCCAACACTTTATCTAGTGTGTCATTACTTTTGGGAATAAAAATGAGACATTCTGACAGTAGTTGGAGTGCTTTAGATCCAGTTCATTCTGCTTTATCCATGCCTTCCTGTATAGTATTTAATTCTATGCCTTTTCAGCATTATCCAATTCTATATACCATTAGCCAGTTCTTATTGAGAAATATTAATTACTCGTGACCTAGATATTGCACTCCCCATTAATTTCTTTGGAAGTAGTTACTCTTACATAAATGGTATTTCATCATCTGTAACTGTAACAAAGCAAGGGTTTGTTAATCTTTAAAGCTTACTACAGGAAGGAAGAAAGAATATTTATTTCTGTAGTCACAAGAAACTTCAAGTGAAATATATGCAAATAATGAAAGAATGAGATATTAATAAGCACAAAGAAATCTGATTTAGCCATAGAGATTGTTAGATTTATGATACTAGGAATGATAAGTCATTAAAAATTGGGGATTTCTTTGAAGATAGCATATAAGATAACCACTTGGGAAATAAGTAATATTACTATTGGCATTAAATTTTTTTCTTTGTTGGGAGTGAGTGGAAAATTATCTTGGAAATAGCTATGAGGACTGTGGAATATTTCATCTCCATTGTTTTGTCAGTGAACTGTGAGAAAATAAAAATAATAACAAAATATTTGATTTAAACAAAAGATTGTGAATTTGAATCCCTGTTCTATAATGTATTTGAGTAGGTCACTTTATTCTGCTTCCTATACCTTTGTTTCCACTTTTTTAAAATAAGGAACTTGGATCAGATGACCTATAAAAGTTCTTTCCATTCCTAACTCACAAAACTATTAAAAATAACTCTATATCTGTTTTCACCATTATAGTAAGCTAATAAGCTGATCTTTTAAAGAATATCAAAACTACTGTAATCAATCTTTTCACTTCCTACTTTCTCATTCCACTGATTTATACAGTTCTCTTGGTACAATACATAATCATTCTCTCCTTTATGTCAATTAACTCTAAAATTTCATTTCTTGTTCATACCAGAGACCATATCTTGGAGGAAAATTCCAAACTAGGGCCTTGTTCTCTTGATTTATGATATCCTCTCCTGGAATACAATTTCAGAAAAGTCCTGGCCAAGTTTCCACATCAGTCTCTCCTCTCTGACTACTTCTTAGACAAAATGCTTATCAATAGATTTACCAAAACATTCATGCTATTTTTGCCATGACCTTCACTAACTACTATTCTCCAGTTTTGGAGCAAATATTCATGATCAAATAACAGATTATTGCTGAATATAGGACTTTGATGTCACTTCCAGTGGAGCTATTTATTATCCCTATAATTTTCAAAGTAAAATTCAGTCTTACTATCCTACATTTGTAGTTTTTCCCATTATTAAATTCTTCAAGAATAGTGTCTATTTATTTTTATATCTCCAAGAATTAACTTGTTTCTTTGCATATAACAGTTAAATGATAGAGTAGCTAGTAACACAATGAAAAGAGAAATGGGTCTGAAGGAGGACCTGAATTCAATTATGAGCTCAGATACTTATTAACCAAGTGAGCCTGGGAAAATCATTTAACATCTATTTGTCTCAGTTCCCTAAATTATAAAATGGAAAGAATTATGGTTTGCCCAGAACTAATACTTCCCCTAAAGTACCTTTGTTATATGCATGTGAATGTTCTTCCTTCCTGCTAGGGCTAGTCAGTACAACCACATCAACATTATGCATTTGAAAGTTCACTTCATTTAAAGATGCTTGAGCAACAGTAGAAAAGAGTTCTTTCCTTATTTTTACTAATATTTTTATGTCTTGCAGTATTTCGAATATTCTTCAAACAAAAAAAATAGCAATTTAGCTATAAATAGCAATAACCTCTGATTAAAAGTGTTTTTTCCCACCATTATAGTGGGGCTCTTGCACAAATGAATCATGTAACTTCTAGTTTTGTGTTCTTAGGACTGTATTAGACTGAAAAGGGAGTATTGATGTGCTTCAATTAGCAAATAAGAAAGGATTTTGCATATGTCTCTTTTATTTTCTGAATTGAGGGTTATAATATTCAGAGCCTATCTATACATACCTTTTACAGTAGTCATAAAAATAGACACTGACATTCATACTCTAAGCAAATCAAGTCAAGAGATGCCCAAAGGGTTATTGAAGACTATAAAGGCAGAAAATACAACTGGGGTTGTGCCCTGGAGAACACATCTGAAGTTCTATCTATATATGATAGAATAAGTATTTGTCTTTTATTTTTCACTCACTTCATGTTGCTTTACCCTTGTCAAACTAGCCCAGTTCATCTGTGAATCGCATTGTTTTGTAGGGAAAATTGTGGAAATGGATGATACATAATACTCTAAAAGTTTACAACAACACTGGTTTGATAATCCAATTTCCTCCTGTTCTCTTCTTCCAGGTTATTGCTGCATGTGGTTCTTGTTATATTTCCTTGAAGAATTAGTCAAGGTTTTCTCTGATGCAATTGTATTTCTTGTAGTGTCTATTGACTATCTGGCAACAAGGATGCAGAGCACAGAATACAATAAAGAGTAGACCTCTGTAGTGATGCAACTTTCTAAATATATTTTTTCTGCATATATATGAAATTAGAAATATTTCATGACTGAGTTTAAACTCAAATACAGGGAAGCCATTTTTTTTTCCAGAAACGGGCACCTTATTGACAAACCAAGACACAAATAAACTTATAAAGTAGATCCAAAAGAGACATCTAATACCATATACTGTCTTTTCATATCTGTGGAGAAAGTGAGATGGTAAAGGTGTTCATACTTGTTCTTTTCTCCAAACCAGAGACTGGATGCAATCAAGAGGGGTAGATGTCAAGAGACAAAGAAAAGAGAAAGTCACTGGAAATTTTTTGATTCAAATTAAAATTTTATCATAACTACTTTGGAGAAAGAATTTTGTATAAACAGTTGATCTTCATATAGACATGGTTAAAGTTTATCAGTATTGCAGACACTATCCAAAAACCAGAAAGAGTTATTTCATAAATAAATTAGTTTACAAGTACCTTGAAATTAGTAAAGTTACAGAGGAGTTTATAATGAAAAATTCAGAAGAAGTGGAATTTATTACTCATGCTAGAAAGCAATTTGAATAATGGTTGATACATTCTTTCTGTATTTTATTCTTAGAAAATGAAGTATTAGAGTGATCTTGACTTTTTAGTGACCTACATTATCCAATAGCTTACATAGAAGACCAAAATTTTTTGAAAGTAAGGAAGAAAAAGTATCATAGAGTGTGTACCTTTTTTTTAATGATCCAGAAATTTAAAGCTAGGACACAAAAGGTTTTTAATTTGTTTGTTTGTTTTTCAGTTAGGTGAATCAAAATCTTACTTATGGGATGATATACAAGTTCTTGAATCTTTTTATAATAGAAACTGATGTCCAAGACCAACTAATACAGAAATAACTAAAATTAAATTGGGATTTGTACACATATATTCAATATAATCATATCTGTTCATTGTAATAATTGCTGTTGATTGAAATAGCTATCCAATGAAAATTTTAATATTCTGCCCTCATAGGAGATCTATAATATCCCTTGAATTCTGGATTATTCCAGAAATGAGTATTTTTCCAGTATGACTAATTATCATCAATATACTTACAAGGATTCTAAAATTAAAGCTGAAAAATTTTAGTTTCATTTTTTTTTCTCTTTAGACTATGACCACCCATCCTATAAAGTCATAGTCAATTCACTGAAAGAAAAATTTGGCAAAACTGTTCATGACCAGATTTATGCATATCTCTTCAGATCTTGGACCCTTCAGAGACCTTGAATAAAAGGTCTAAAAGTAATGACTTTATAAAATTTTAAACAACATCACTCTCTAGAATCATATGGAATTTTGTTTCTCTTTCATGAAATAGACAAATAATAATAACTTTGACTATATCTTTTTTCAACAAATTTCTTGACTGCTCTTTTAGTCTCATTGCCCCGACCCGCGGGACAGAAAAGTGGGGTGTCGAGGAGGACCCAGCCTGAAATGGAATGGGTGAGAATAAGGAGAGTGAGACCCAAGGATGGTGGATAAGGTCTGAGTTTATTTGAGAAAAATACCTGCTTATATTTTGTAGAGAAGGAACAAGGGGATTAGCTTAGGGGTGGAGTTGGTATGCCTTGGCCTGAGAGAAGGGATAGTCTGTGGTCTGTTTGTTCTTGATAATGGAGGGTGAGGCCTCTTTCCTTTATGCCTGGAATTTTGTTTGCTCCTTTTATCTTATCTGACAGGGGGCTTCTTGGCTCCTGGTATGTCTGGAATTTATTTGCTCTTTTTATGGGGGCTTCTTGGCCCCTGGCATGTCCCCCTTTTTTATTTTAAATTTATGGGCAGGATCCCTGTCTTAGGCTGTGCAACTTGATTTTCATGCTTGGTATCCGTGACCAGGAGGGGACCTTAGCGAGGTCCTTGTTATCTCCTGTAGGATCTGATGTTCCCAAGTCATGGAGTTGCACTAAATCCCGTCATTGGGTATCACTGCAGCCCTTAGGGGGTGCCTTTCCTTGAGCAGATGCACGCATACCAAGGTGGGTGAGGTATAAGAGCAGCGAACCTCAAGGGTTCCATTTGGAGGTCCTCACAGGACCCTTGGCTTTTCAATTGGTGATATAAGACTGAAACTGGTTTTCCAAGGGCTGAGTCAATTTGGGATTTGATAAAGTTGGTCAGTCTCCTGAAGGCCCATGGTCCAAAAGAAATTAGAATTAGGAAGCCAATTAATGGGCCTAGAAGGCTTGGGAGCAGAGTAGAGAGCCAGGGGGATGTGGAAAACCAATTTTTATACCATGCCTCACCTTTCTCTCTCTCCCTTTTTCTTTTTTCCAGGCTATCCTTAACCCTTTGTAGACTGTCTTCTACCAGGCCAAGTTTATCCTTAAAAAAAAACAGCATTCTTCCTTTAGTGCCGCACAGAGTCCCCCCTGTTGTAAAAATAACAAATCAAGACCACGTCTATTTTGTAATGCTACTTCAGCTAGAGAGGCAACAGAATCTTTTAGGTGTTCTAGCCCTGCTTGAAGTTCTGAGTTAGGTGAGGAAAAAGGGAGACAAGGACACAATAGTCCTTTTTCTCAAGGAATTGTTTGGTGTCCACAAAGGTGGTTAGTCCTGAGGAGCAGGCAAGATAGGTATTAGGAGGGGCTACAGCATATCTATAGGAAGTATTAATAAGGGTACTTTGGTTACATACTGTGTCTAGCTGAAGAGGGGGGAGCATTTGTGGGCCAAGGAAACAATTTCCCTGACCGGAGATTTTTGCAAGAGTGAAGCCTTGGGATTCCCCAGTGCCCCATCTGAGATCATCTGTTCTGTTGGAGTGTGTGATGTTCCCGAATTGAGCAATACCTTCATAGAAGGGAGGGGAAGAGGAATAGCAGATCCAGCATTCTTCCAATGAAGAATTCTGTATCTGGGTCAAAGCTTGTACAGAGGCATTAATGAGGTGATCCAGTACCCAGTTCCTGTCGTCTCACAATCCCATTTTTACAATAGAAATCCCCCGTTCTACCACATTGTGGGGCTAATGAGTGATGGTATCCCAGGCAAACATAAAAGGAGAGGGTCCCAAGCCTTTCTTTTCTATCTTGAGAGCCACAGCCTGTCATGCAATCATCGGACCCCCATACTGCGTCCCATCCACTGTTCCATTCAGATAATCGACAAAGATCTGGGTACAGGGGAAGCCAGGGTGTCATGGAGTCAACTTTCGAGGTACTCCAGATGCGGAATCCTTCAGCCTCTTCGACTGACCAAGTGTAGTTAAATAGTTGGTATGAGCAGGACAGCAGAAGGAACAGGCACAGGACGAGTGCCTTCATGCTGGATCTTTTATCTACAAGAGAGCACAGAGGGGGATTCCTCAGGGGGTTCCCTGGGTGGATTATGTGATTTTACTAGACGCTCGGGTAGCCATCTAGCATTTTGAGCTGATGAATCATAAATACAGGCATGTCCTTTACCCCAGATAAGGACTGGGTCAGGTCCTTGCCATTTGTTGGAGATGGGATCTCTCCACATAGCCTGTGCATAGTTGTGTTCAGTAGTGGGATGCCAAAGGTGATCTGCTGCAGATTTGGCATTAGCATCAAGGGAGAGGAAATTGAGGACAAAGAGGGCATGGTTAAGAATAGTTTTAGCATTGTTAATCTTGGGGTAGAGTGTCTCTGACCCTTTCTGTAATTTAGTAATCATGTTTTTGAGCGTTTGGTGGGCTCTTTCTACAATGCCCTGTCCTTGAGGGCTTTTCATAAGCTCCCTTAGAAGTTTTATAGGTAGTTGAAGCAATGGTTTGACAACGATCAAAAAAATCAGCCTTCCAGGTGAGGAACTGTCCTCGTGTAAGTACTGCCTGGACGACCCTGAGCCACTCAGAGGGGAGAAGATATCCCCCACGGGAGATGGCTTCTAGTGCGGAGAGAGTAAAGGGGGCATTAGGCCCCAAGGGCAGGAAGGCAGCGGCAGTTAGGTATGGAGGGGGAGCGGAGGCTAGGGGCCAGTCTGGGTTATTATATCTAGCAGCTTCTTCCTCAAGTTCTGCCTCATCGCCTGGGTCTGGAGGCTCTGAATCTGGGTCCGTTTCTGGACTGGACCAGAGATTCTTATTTCTTGTAAACACTGGGCAGGTTATGGGCTCCTCTGCTGGTGTTATCTCAGAAGGGAGAGGAGGATAGAGGGATTTGCTTGGGGGAATTTCAATAGCTGCTGAGGGAGATCTAGCTGGAGTTTTAGGGGGTTTTGCTTCCTCTTCTTTCAAAGACTTTATAGAGGCTGTATGCGAAAGAGGGCGAAGGCAGGACTCCGTAACTGAAAGAAGCTGTTGTTTTGTGGGGTCCCTGGTGGCGCTTTCCACTATGTCTCTTATAAGACCCCAGTAAGAAAGGGCTGAAACAGGGACGGCATCGGGTCCTTCTATTTTCAATTTCTGATTAAGATCTCTTCCTACTTTCTGCCATTTGCCTAGGTGGATCTCAGGTCCTGTTACCAGAAACCACAGGCATACTTCATCTATAAAAAGGAAGAATCTAACAAGATCCTTTTTCTTTACTTTAACTCCCTGTCTTTAAGTGCCAGTTTAAGGTCCCATATAAAGACCTGTTCTTTAGACAGCTTGGAACCCATGAGAAAAGAATGAGGCAGACGTCACTTACCTGTTCGTGGGGCTCTCCGGAGCGATCAGAGGGGGTCGCGATCAGAGGGGGTCACGACGATTCTTCTTTACGGGGTCTGCCTGGCAAGAGTCCGTGCCTCGAGCCGCACGATGGGCGCCACGTGCCCCGACCCGTGGGGCAGAAAAGTGGGGTGTCGAGGAGGACCCAGCCTGAAAAGGAATGGGTGAGAATAAGGAGAATGAGACCCAAGGATGGTGGATAAGGTCTGAGTTTATTTGAGAAAAGGTACATTCTCTCTAGTAACTAATAATGATCCTTTAATTTCTAAATCTCATGGCATTTTATTTATTTTCAACCTCTGACACTCACAATCTCCCTTTTCACATTCAGACTGTCTGCTCTAGGTTTTCATGAAGTTGATCTTTCTCCTAGATGCTTGATTTCTTTGTCATATTTTCAAGATAATAATTCAGGTTATAATCAATAACTGTTTTTGTCCCCCAAAACTCTGTCCAAGGTCCTCTTTTCTTCTACTTATTTGGTTATTAACTCCTATGATTTCATTTCTCATCTCATTGTAAAATACAAGGAATTCTTAGATCTACTTATCTGGCCCCAATGTTTTTACTGTCCATAAATTTCATATTCCCTACTGCCAGCTAGACATTTCAACCTAAAAATATCTTATACTTTTTAGATACAATATTTTCTCAGCAAACCCTCTATTATTCTGAAATTCCCCATAACTCATTAGTATTGCCATCCTCTCGATCACTCAAACTCACATCTCCTGCTTTAGACTTGACTCTTTACTGTCTCAAGACTGCTAAAAAATAAAATATCAATTACTGAAGTTTCTGTCTTTGTAATAACTTTAATATACCCTCTAATCCCTTTCTCCTTTCATACTGTATGTATCACCTTGCTGGTACAGATTCATATCTGGCCACTGGAATCAAATGACTCTGGAGGAGAAAATGAGGCCGGTAACTTCACATAGCATTCCCCTAATTCAAATCCAGTTCATGTGTATATTATGACATCACCTCCCTGCATCCAGGTTATATGTGAAAATTCTTGGATTTCTACAGCAATTCATGACAAAACAGATTTCAGTACAATTTAGTGAAGTATTGAAACATTATATAAGGAATCTGCACTTGAAATTTCAGAGAATTTAAGTTTCTACATACTGTATGCTGTTACCTGGGCCTTGTATATCATATGAACAATGCTCTTAATAGGCTTAAAGGGAGAATTCCAAAAAGAAATACATGAGGGTGTGAATTAAAAAAAATAGAGCCTTCTAGTCAGCAAGCAGCATTTATTGAAGCATTCATGTTAACTACATTTTAAAAAAGCTTCCAAATCTCTTTTGCCTTTCAAGACTGGTATTTATTACATACATGTGTGTGTGTGTGTGTGTGTGTGTGTGTGTATAGAAAACTTCAATTCTATAATTACTAGTACTTCAATGAAGCAAATATATCCATTTAAAATGTAATATCCTCCATAAAAGGGTTAGATATTTGAAGTTCTTGAGTTAGAAATTTCCTATTAAAAAAGAGGACAAAGTCATAAAACTATTCAGACAGACCCTTCAGGGGACCTTTCAATGATCCAACAGGGGAAAAAACTCCCTAAGCTCAGCTTGATTTCAGTTAAAAGTCACAACTAGCAGCCAACCATGTAACACATTTCCATAAGATTTTCAGGTGTCATAGTTAGGGTCAGAACTGAACACATGGCAACTTGTTCAAAAAGATATTATCACAATGGGGAATTTGAATCAAGAGACTCCTACCTTAGTCCAAATCAAAAGTCATTTTACCAATTCTTTCGAAACAGAGCTCTTTATGTTGCAGTTCATAGAGTGCACTATCTTTCTGGGCAAAGCAAATGGTATTTTCTCCTAGAATAGCAGACTCAGTTTAGACTATAATGCACGAAACCAAAATTCTTATCATAACTTTATTGTCTTACCATGAGATTTAATATAAAGTAATAAAATTTCACTGAAAACACCATGAAGTAAAAATTAATTTAAATTTCTCCCATGGATTATCTATAAATTCTATGAGATTTTAATGGGATGATCATTATCATTATATATACAATCATAAGTTTCCCTTTAGGAAAAAAACTTGAAACGTGTAAGGCAAAGCCTTCAAAGGATAAAAAGATCAAGGATAATAGAGACCCATTTAACCAGAGTGGCTAGTATGCCAGCTCCCTATAATTAAATGAATCAAGATGAGGTACTTCATTATTCACAACCATCTTTCACATGGTAAATTATAATCAATTATTTGTTGCAGCATATGTAGCAAGGTCTGGGTGTTCCCTAATATGTTAATGTATAAAGAAGTCTGATTTATCATTGCACAATCCCCTCTTTCTCAGTCTATGATGAGATCTAATACATTAAGGTTTGGTAAGACAATACCAGTGAGGGAATCAACTTGGTGGGTAGGGCAAGAGGCACATAGATCAGTAGCTATATTCATGACACCTATGGCAACCCAAACCTTTCTAAGTGAATCCACAACTATTTGAGTAACAAAGTGGGTCCCCTAGGTGAACAGACAAATATATCTGTGGACAGAAACTGAGGGGGAAGAGTGTTTTGCTTTGCACAGATAACCCAGGCTCCAGCAAGCATTTTTTGCATATACAATTGTTTCTACTTATCAACCTCAAAATTAACATAAGAAATATCATATATTATGATCAGAAAAAGGAAAAAAAGGTTAATAAAATATGCCAGGCCTTCAAGAGTAGAAAACTTGGAAGCAGCAATTAACAGGTTCATTTCCCTTTGAGACATGATTAGTTCCTCTTATGTGGGTAGAGCCATGAACAACAGCCAGGACAGCAGGAAGTTTCAGAAGATACAAGAGATCTTCAATGAATCTTTTTTAACCATGAATTTACCAGCTGATATCAAAAATTCTCTCTGAAGCCAGAGACACCCAATAGCATGACAGTCACTAAATGCATATGACGACTCTGCATAGCTTATGGCCCTTCACCTTTGACTAGATGACATGTTTGGGTAAGGGCCATAAATTTAGCTAGTTGATGGCTAAGATTAAAGATCAGAGAAACCACCAAGCAGTAATTCAGAAACTACAGCAGCACCAGTATGAGGTACCTTCTCTAATAAAAGAAAAACCATCAGTAGATAAAATAAATTCAGATTGGAATCAGAGATCCTGATTTCAAATGCTGGTTTTGCAATTCCCAATATGTATGACATTAGATAAGTTACATATCAACTTGGATCTTTGTTTCTTTATATTCAAAATAAGGATGTTAGACTAGATGATCAAAATATTTTCTTGAAACTCTTATTCTTTTGATTTATGGTTTCATTTTTTTCCCTTCTGGCACATATTGGGTCCTTTATCTCTTTGACTTCCTGGGTGAACATACTCATCAATGGCATATTTGGATAAAAATTTAGTGATTTTTTCACATAATTGCAAATTTTTTTTTTGTAAAAATTGTTGGCCTGAGTGTTCATTAAACAGATGAAGATGCCTAGGAGGAAAGCTAATGGTTCCATTTAGAATACTGGCATTTTAATTCTTTCATTGTTCAGACCTAGATAGATAGATAGATGAATGGATAGAAGAATATCTTCATAGTTCTACAAAGCGGTATCTGAAGATCATTTCTGGAATTGTTAGCCATGTCTAAAGATGCAGTCATTTAGTGACTTCCCAAATAATGACAAATTGGGTAACAATGTGATGGGACTTAGGACTGCACAGGACTGGAAGGTGATGTTCTTATTGTTCAGAAAAAATCACTTTCTATTTGGCAACTCTCCCATGTGAGGTCTGAAACCAAAGACAAAAATAAAAGGCCTCAACTTAATGAAGATACTATATTATCAAAAGGAAACTCAAAAGCCAATCATAAATCTTTTCTACCAAAAGAACAATGGCATCTATGGCCCAAAAGAGGGTGGGGCTTCACTAGCCACATCATCAAACTGAACAGGATAATAAGAAACTGGCAGAGAGTAGGTTTTAATGCTTCAGCTGATAGACCATTAATTACTCCCTTCCGTCCTTGTACAAAGAGTGAAGGCTTTACTGTAATCTTGGAGTTCCTTAGGAAGATGAAAATGATAGGACACTTTTGAGCTACTTCAGAGGTGATAATCTAGATGCAAGTTTTTGGAACAGAGTTTTTAATCAAGAAACAAAGGATTTGGTAATATCACTAAACAAAGGTTTCCATGGTGTATAGTATCTAGCTGCTCCAAGGATGGCTCTCTGCTGCCACTTTGTGGTGATACAGAAAACTGCTGAATAGCATCAAAGCATTTAGAAGAAACAACAAATCCCAACAGCCATAGTAAACCTCAAATATTCCACCTGTAGAAGGCACCAGTGGACTTTCGATTTACAGTCTTTAGGGTCCCTTGGATGAAACTCCAGTAATATTTTTAATATTTAATATTAAGAAAGTTTCAGTAATTTCTTAGTAGGAAATCTGGTGTCGCTAGAAGCAGACAATCTATATAATGGACTGAGGTGGCACTTCTAAAAATGATAGAAATTAAATCTTTAACCAAAAATTGAGGGAAAAAGTGGAGTTTTCAATATACCCCTGAGGCAAATGAGTCCAGGCACTTTGTTAATGTTTCCAGGTAAAAGCAAATAGATGCTGGGAATATGGATCATGGAAACTGAAAAAAAAAATGCTGAGCAAAACTTCTACTACACTGGAGCAGGTGCAGTAATTGAGGAAATGAGAGTAGCATGGTTTAATAGATACCAAATAAAATATAAACAATAAATGAAAGCAAATCTCAAACAAAATGATTAATAGGCTTGCCATCAAGTTCTGCTTTAGGTATCTTAGAAGGGAAAATTGATATATTGCATGGAAATTTATGAGCAATAAAAATACTTTAATCTTCTAATGCAACAATAATAGGTGAGATATTTTAACTGGCTTCCCTGGAAAATGAATACTGAGAAGAGATGGGGAATCCTTTGGTTTTAATATTAAAAAGGACAATAGGTTTTAGGAGATGTCTGAGGATAAAGAACTCATAGGGAGTCAAGGATAAAATGATAAAAGTGTCTCTGAATGACTTGTCATATTGAAAAAGAACTGAGTATAAGGAAGAGTCCTCAGGTAATCAGAGAGTGCTATCAAGGAAATAAGAAATATTATCCATAGGTTTGCATAGGATATCTTATTTCCATACGCTTATAGGTAATAAAAAGAAATAAATGCTCCACAGAAAGGAGTCTCATGGAAATCATTTGAGGCTAGAATTTATTGACAGGCTGCAAATTCCATGAAACCTCAACAATATTTAAAGAACAAATAGAAACATAGTTGGAAACTTTTTGATACATACTTATTAGAACTAAATTAGAGGTACCAGAATTTAGGAAACAATCATAGACTATGGTCCCAATCTTAAGAATAACATGAGGTCACTGTTTTGTGGGGAAAAAAATGGACAGGGATTACTGGGATCAGGATATCAGGCTCTGGAAAAAATGAAAAGGCCCTCTCCAAGAGCCACAGTTCCCCTTTCCCCCCTACATTTTCATACAATTGACTTTTCCTGAAAAGCTCTTGAGCAACCTCCCTTCCACCCTTACCCCATTTATAAGGTCTTTTTATTTTACTATATTGGGTGATATGACTATTATTTTTACATGAAAATATCTTACATGATTAATGAGTCTCTGTAATTACTCCTGAAATTACTATAGGTACTATTTCCATGACAGTTCATGCAAGCAGTCTTTCAGTCTGCACAGGGGACTTGCACACCTTTGCAAGAATAAGAATGGATTTGTCCCAGTGTAGCTTGTACTAGGCAAGAATGGTTTGCTCCTGTGTCTCTGGCAATGATTGACTAAGAAAATAATTATGAAGGATGAATGTACCTCTAGAGTACCTCTAGTCTTTCTTAAAATTTAGCATTCTAGGGGAGGCTAGGTGGCGCAGTGGATAGATTAGCGTCCTTGGAGTCAGGAGTACCTGAATTCAAATCTGACCTCAGACACTTAATAAGTACCGCCCTGGGCAAGCCACTTAACCTCCATTTGCCTTGCAAAAAACTAAAAAAAAAATTTAGTGCTTTAGCTCAAGTCTATCAAAACGTGATTGTTACAATCTCTTCCTTCACTGACTGTAAAGAGTGATAGTTTGTTTTTCTTGTTGCCCATTCTAATTCCTTAAATTTCTCTTTTTTTTTTCCTTGTTGCTGTAGTTAACGTTTCTTGAACAATAAAAGTTGGGTTTTTTTTTTTCTGTATCTATTGAGGTAAGTATATGATTGCTAGTTTTGTTATTGAAATAGTAAACTATGCTAGTTGATCAGCTTAATTTACTATGCTAACATTGAACCAGTCTTGCATTTCTGGTAAATATCCCACTTGTTCATAATGTATTATCCTCCTTATAAATTGATGTAATCTCTTTGCTACATTTTATTTAAAATTTTTGCATCAATATCCAACAGGAAAATTGGTCTGATTTTCTTTCTCTTTTAAAGTTCTTCCTGGTTTAGGTATCAGCAACATATTTGTTGAATGTGTTTGTGAATACTTATTCTTGTGAATACTTAGCCCAGAGTGATTAAAATGGTTCTTATTAAGCTATCTTAAAAATGGCACACAACCCCCCACAAGATGGGAGAGGGGCCCCGAAACTCCTAAATGCTAGATATTACAAGTACTTTCAAATGCTTTGTTCCTACCGTTTCATGCCAGTTATAGTCTGGGGTCACAAATCTGATTAATAACATTCATCCCCCCCCATACTTTCCCCCCATCTTGCTCATTATACTAATGAGATTCCCATTCAACCTATGCAAATTTATTTAATCTTTTCCTTTTATCTTAACTCTCTCCTTTTTGTAAACAGATTGGCATCTCTTGAGTTGCTACAAAGATCAGGCATCCTGGTTTTTGTAATTTATTAACCTCACAGACATCGGTGAGATTCTGGCAATACCCTTTCTCACCCCTGTGAAAGCCAAACACTTAATTCTTTCCCACAATTTCCCCCTTTTTTCTTTTATATCAATTTTGCTTTCCACACCTTCCTAATAATGCTTCCTTCAAATCATAAACCTTATTATTGACATGACTACTGACTCTATCAAGATCTTACTTCCTCATTATCAGGCATGGACCCATCCTATTTTCCAGGTTTACCAACTTTCTGATGCTTTTTACTACTTGCCTATTGTCATCTATCTTTAGGCAGAAGCTTGATAGATTCAATTTACCACCAACTCCTCTTTCTCCAGTCAGCAGATAGTCTAATACAATTCTATGTCAAATATCTCTTCTCTTGTTTGCATGGTTTAGCCAGTCAACAACTCCAAGTCCCTAGCTTTCTAATTGGTAATTGTTTCCACCACAACTTAGAGTCTAATGAGGATATAAGTTGGGCTTCCATAACCCTAACTCCCAACCTGCGCCCAGGTAGCAGGCCCATGAGTCTAGATAACAACTCCCTAATCAGCCTTGACAGATGGATATATGCAGCAGTAATCACAATTTTCTTTACCATAATGCATCCTGACAAGGGATCCAGGTGCCATCATTACATCTCACATGAGTCTCAGTCCATCTATCTCTTTAAGTTGTATACCCTGTATACCCTGCTTCTGAACATATTTACAGGCATTTGCAAATCCCCAGGAAAATATCCTGGCCAGACTGTTATAAACAATAGTCAACCTCAACTGACTCAATCATATGCCACTGGTGTCTCTCTCCTCTGGATCAGAATCCTGTGCCACTGTGCACCTCTGACGGAGAATCTAGGTTGGACTCGGGGGGATTTCCATCCATGGTCAATTCTCACACTTCTGAGAACCACCAGTCAGCCACACCACAAGCCTAGGCAATGACTTCTGCCAATCAGACTCTCCTCCCACCATTACTAATACCCCATTGTCTAAATCAGAGATAGGATTCTCCCTAGATAGGATATATAGACTCATGTAGAAAACAGTAATGCCACTCAATAATCTCAACCTCCTTTTTTCTCAGTGGAAGACATCTTCATCCTGCCTCTCCTCCTCCTTTCCAAAAGGAAAGGGGCATAAGTAGGGATGTTGCACTTACAGAATCAAGTGAAAGTTGCAGGTACAGACCTCCTGACTAAACAATGGACACATAGGCAAGAGGTGGAGATGAACTGGTTCAGTGTCTCTCCTTTCTTCTCTTTTCTTCTCTCCTGGAGACTTTCAAAGTCCTTCTTCATCTTCTGAATCTATTACAAAAAGGTCTTCTCCAGCTCAGGTGACTTGTTGAGAGCTTCTCTTCTGGTAAAGAAACTGTTTAAAATTTTACTCATATCAAAACACATGTTTTCATCACAAGACAATGAGATTCTGGAGCTTATTACAATTTATATTTTGCCTTACTCTTTGTCATATTGACATACATACTTCACTTTAACAGAATAAATTCCCTTTAGTGTTTTACTAGATGAGTAAACTCCCAATGAGAATTAACACATAGATTTAAATTTGTAGCATATACATTTCTTAACTTTTTGCTGTCATTACAATACTGATAGCAGGTATCAGGGCCACACACTTAACCTATGCCTGGCTACTAAATCCAATTCATCTAAAACTTTTTTTTCTGGTTTTCTTAGTTACTATAAATATCCAGGACATCAAAGGAAAATTCCTTTATAGATATAATTATTGAGTGTCAGTGTCCAGGCAGAGGTCATGTAGGTAGTCAAGTGTCTTAGGCCAGATTTATTCTTTCAGGTGAGACATTATCCGTATGTCACTTTGGGGAAATCAAGTCAAAAGGGTACAATCTCAGGCCATATGGAGAAGCCATCCCTTAGATGGCACATTCCTGTCACCTGACATCTTCAACCTATTGCTTTCCTTGGCCCCAAGAATAACACATTGGCCCAGTAACATTTCCTTATTGCTGATCATCCTGGTATCTGACATAAAAAGAGAAAATTGATTAAAAGTCCCATGATCTAAGATAGTTTTTCCCCAATAGGAACTTCAGTGAGTCTAATTCACTAAATTCCAACTACAGTCTTAATGGGGTCCCAATTAATGAACCCCCCACCTAAAGCTTTGAGTGTCCGTCCTGGGTCTATGCTAAAACCAAGAATTCTAACTGCCTGCCCTACAGGCCTTATCTCCTACCTCTTACAAGAGGCATCCCTTTGTCTGAAATCATATCTACTCTATCTCTATGTAAAGATGGTATGGTGTATCTGATTCCCCTTGGCTAGAGAACCCTCCTTCTAACCTGTTGTATTTTACAACAAATAAATACCTCCTTTGCCCAAGAGATTGCCCAGAAAAATATCAAATTATCTTTCTCATATTACATAGGATCTTTTACTTCAAAACAAACAACCAGTTTTGGAATTTATATACATATCCAAAATATTTCCAATTCAAATATATATATATATATAGTTAAAAACTTCTGAACATAAACTTATTTAGCTACTAGCCAGATTTATACCAATTATTATTTTTGTTTTTGCAAGGCAATTGAAATTGTTGACAAAGTAATATCATTATCAATTTAACATCACAACAAATCAGATTACAAAATGTAGTACAATATTTCACTTTCCCAAAGGAAATCAGTAAATATCCTTGATAACATGATATATTTTTCCTCTTAGTAACACAATACCACTTTCCTTTAATTCAAAGGTGTTTCAATAGTTTAAAAACCCAAACCAATTTAAAATCTAATTTATTTAATTCCTCCCATTCTGTAAAAGTGTTGTCAGAATGTAGAAATACTAATAACCCTCTAAAAATCCTCAGTGTGCTTCCCAAAACTAGTTCAGAAAGGGGGTCAACTTTTTAAAAAAATGGAGTGGGAGTTAGCATTTTTAGGCCGAGTAAAAAGAGCAGAGGCATTCATTAAACATGATTTCCTTTCAATAAATGTGTCTCCTAACACCAATCATATATCACACCTGTGGTGGGGTCTTTCCCTTTAAGGCTAAGTCTCTTGTCACCTCCCACCCTCGACCAGCAGGTGGGGCACACCTCCAGCTATATTTAAGTTTAGAATTAAAGTAGAAATCAAACTTCTTAATCTTAATCATCATCTCCCTTCAAATTATCTCTTCCTTTTTAAACTCTCTTCTGTACAGCTTTCTCTTTAAGAGTCCCCCCCTCCTTCCACCAGCACCCCTGGGTCCCCCAACCTAGAAATAACCAACACAAACCACTTCCACACAAGACAAAACACAGGAAACACATATTTCCTCCCTACCCTTCTACCTTCATGGGAACATACTCACATTGGATTCAACCGATGGCTTCCTTCCTTCCACCTTCAAACTACCAGCTACCTTCTGTCAGCTCCTGACTACAGGCCATGAGGCTCTCTGACCACCCTTGTCCAGCCTATAACTTTTCCCTTGGTGGACTTTGGATTTTGGGCAACTTCCTGAGAGGGACTCCAAATCCCCCTCCCTCCCTTCGGGGCACCCTATTACCCTCTGACTTCTCCTCAACCAGTCCAGCATGTTTCTGGCCACCTATGCCACCCTAGAGATCCACAGTTCTTACTCCCCAGTCATTGTAATCAATCTCAGCTCCAAATCTGGGTCAATCTTCCCAGGAATCTCTAAGATATTTCCCCAGCAAAGAACACCAAGAGAGTGGGCTTGAAATTAAGTCATTTATGAGCATTATTTTCTTGTGTTCTACCTGGAAAATACCAGGAAAAGAGATTTACATAATAATATCCAAGGGACTACTGCACAAATTATTATTAATGCCTCATAAATACTTAGTCCAGAGTGATTGAAATGCTTTTTATTAAGCTATCTCAATAAATGGCACACCTCTCCCAAGGTGGGAGAGAGGCCGGAAACCTCCAAATTTTAGATGTTATATGCACTTTCAAAGGCTTTGTTTCTGCCCCTTCCAGCCAATCATGGGCCGGGGTCACAAACCTAATTCACAGTCCCCCATACTTTTTCCCATCTTACTCATTATACTGATGAACAAGAACAACTACTTTCTTCTCTGGAGCAAGGGGCAATCCCATTCAACCTATGCAAAATTATCTAAAGTTTTCCTTTTGTCTTAACTCTCTCCTTTCTGTAAACAGGTTGGCATCTATTGACTTGCCAGACATCCTGGTTTTTGTTAAATATTATCCTTATAGACACCTGTGAGATTCTGGCAATACGCCTTCTCACCCTTGTGAAAGCAAAATACTTGATTCTTTCCCACACAGAGCTTTCTCTAAAACAACTTTGAATGAAGCCTCTAAATAGTCATAAAGCTACAGAACCCACCAAAAAAATACAGTGAAATGACTTTACAGCAAGAAATATTGGAGAAACTACAGGAAAAGATTGGTCACACGGTTAAAAGGGAAGTATAGCCCATTGAAGGCAGGAAAACTGGGGAACCAGCAAGAAGCACAGCCCAGGTAAGGTTCCAGCAGTAAGGATTACAATTGCAGCTTGGAGAGCCAGGTTTTGAGCCCTAGGAAGCTGGTGTGGTGCAAGACAACCCTAGGTCAAGGAGTAAACCGCAAGGTGCAGACATGCCAAAGCAGAAATTCAACTTGCAGCAAAAACAGTTTGGGACTATACATCCTATATCATAGGATCACAATTCAACTGACAAAGAGCCCAGAAAAACAATAACAAAAAATAACTAACCATTCATAGCTACTATTCTTATAAAAGTAATAAAAGTGATAAAAAAAAGAACACCATCTTGGAAGAGGAAAACAGAGGCTCTGATGAACTGGTCTCATTTCTAAAAAGGCCTTTTGGAAGAGCTCAAAAAGAATATTAAAAGCCAAAGAAAAAAATGGAGAAAAGAAATGAGTCATGCTAACTAAACTTAACTAAAGAAAACAAGATTTTAAAAGTTAAATTAACCAGCTGAAAAATAAAATTCTATTTTTCTTTTTATCTTAAGAACTTTAATTCTGATGATCATAGTGACTCTATTCCCTCTATCTCTAAGTTCTTTTCCAGGTCATCATATCTGCTCTGATTACATTATTCTCTTTCATATTCAACTCCTTGGTGAATCAACTCAACCTTAGACTATTTTAGGCTCTATAATTCCTTGTTTCTTGTTTTATGACTGATTATTCCCAATCCCATACCTCAAGTCCTCCCATTGTCTATCAACTTTATCCTTCTTCAAATACTGTTAAAGAGGGTTAGAGTAAATCAGGAAACCAATAAATACTATACTGCTGCTGTTCAATTGTTTTCAACCATGTGTGACTCTTTGTGACCCCTTTTGCAGTTTTCTTGTCAAAGATACTGTCGTGGCTTGACATTTCCTTCTTAAACTCATTTTAAGATGAGACAAGTAAGTGACTTGCTCTGGGTAAGACAGTTGTAAGGATCTAAAGTTGGATTTGAACTAATGAAGATAAGACTTCCTTATTCTAATTCTAGTGCTCAATGCTCAGTGATATTCATTATGAATCTATGGGGTTTCTTTTTCTTTTGGCCTACAGGCACCTTCTCAGAATAATGTTTTAAGATTATATAAAATAAAGTACTTAGGATTGTAGAGGAATTTGATTGTAATGAAATGCATGATAATTTTTTTTGTGTCTCAAATTAAATACACATTTGTTCTATAACATTTCAGTAGATTGTCTAATCAGTTCCCTCTTGTTTGAGCTCTTAATATAACATCACCAACAACCTTTTGGATATCTCAAAGTCCTGTGATAAGTCCTGTGGTCATCACAAACACATCAATGTCAAAAGTAGAATTTGTCATCACTTCCCAATGCCCTTCCTTCTTTTGAATTTTGCTTTTACTATCATGGGAATTACTATCTTCCTGGTGATCCAGACTCACAACCTTGGTCCTCACTTCTCCCCATCCCACACATCAAATTAATAAAGTGTGCCTTCTTTGCCATCACAGTATATCTCTTTGTCCCCTTCTCTTGATTCACACATCCACAGTCCCAGTGCAAACTCTAATTGCTTCTTGCCTGGATTGCTAAAATAGCTTTCTAGTTGATCTTCCTACTTCAAGTCTTTGCCACTTGAATCTGTGTACTATTCAGCTGCTATAAAAAAAAATTTCCTGCAATACAAATCTCATTATATTACTGTGTCCCACAACCATTCAATAAGAAACAATATATTTCTATAACTTTTATGATCAAGTATCAAGTTCCCTTCATATTTGACATTCTAACTTCCTTAAAACCTGATCTCTTCCTAATTTTCTAGTCTTATTACCCATTATAATCCCCAACACTGGATGCCTTGAATTCCCTTGAATTTGATTTTCTGATGCCCTTATATTCCTTCATTTTCAAGGAATTTCTATATTTCCTTTTATTGTTTCAGTTCAACAATAGGCTATGGTTGGAAAGAGGGGGATAGGGTTTTGAAGGGAGAAGGGAGGAGACAGGGAGCCAGAGCCTCTCCTCTGCATCTGCTTCAGACAGGATTGATCCTTATTTCTGAGCCTTGGTCCAGAGCAAATGACAAGATGAAGGTCCAGGGACAGGGTAGAGTGTTAAAAGAACATTGAGGGGTATCCAGTTACACAGCCTACCAAAGGCAGGGCTAGCATACTCCTTGAATGAGCAGCACTGCTTTCTTTTACAGAATTGAAGCATACAAGATTTTTCAAGTTCCATTCCTTGAATTCTAGCTCTTAAAAAACATTACTGAAGTTAAAGTCTTCGTGTTAAAGAATTATTTCAACACCTCTCTATCTTCTTGTACTTAGCATCTAGTTCCTTTGACTATGCATCCAACTTAAAGGCTGCTTGCTCAAGAGCTGTTACTTGCTTCTCAATTAAAGTGATCTGATAAGGCTGAAGTGCTGTATATCTCTGGTTTAAGTCCTTTAGATTTCTAGTTCTCTTTATACTGAAATGTCGTTCATTTCCAGATTCTTCAAACTCATATTTTCAAGCAGTTTATAGCCTTCAGTAGTGACCATTTTGGAGAATATATCCCTGGCAGAGCCCTGTGATATCTGTCTTGGTGAGCACTGTGGCCTCCTTCAACAGTATCATCTAGGTTGGGGAAGAGGGAGGCAGAGAAGCATGTGGATGGGAGGGGGAAAAGAAGGAAGTGGGAAAAAGGAAGACAGAAGGGAAAGTGGGGGGAGCAAACCATTTTCAAGGAATTTCTTCAATATTTAGAATCACTGATTATCCTAAAAGATGAATCATATCATAGGATCAATGACTTTTAGAGATAATAGAAAGACATGATAGAAATAGAAAACTTCCTATTTTATAGAGAAGGCAATTGAGGTATCAGAGAGGGGACCTGCTAAATATCTAAAAGACATCAAATATTTTTTTACTGGCATGCTCATCTTCAGACTGGCCTATATGTCTGAATTGTTTCTTTCCCATACTTTTCTATTAATTTCCTGAATTTCCTTCAAAATGCAGTTAAAATTTCATGTTTTAAAGGAAGGCTTTCTAGGTGCCCCAGGTTCTAATGCTATACATGCTAAATTTACCTTCCATCTACTCTGTATATAAGCTACATGTACCTAGTTATTTCTGTATTATCTTTCCCATTAGAATGTAAGCTCCCCAAAGTTAAACATTTTTTACTTTTTCATATTCACAGCATTTAGCATAAAGCCTTACATATAGTCAGTGTTTAATAATTGACAAAGCACTTAAGCAAATATTCCAAGATCACAGAGACAATAAATAATAGAAGTAGAATTAAAAGGGACCTTAAGGAAATTTAGTCAAATATGTTCATTTTGAACATCAAAACAACAACAACTAGAAGTAAACTAAATAACAGAGATAATTTTTTTTTAGATTTTTTTCAAGCAATGGGTTAAAGTGGCTTGCCCAAGGCCACACAGCTAGGTAATGATTAAGTGTCTGAGGTCAGATTTGAACTCAGGTACTCCTGACTCCAGGCCGGTGCTCTATCCACTGCGCCACCTAGCTGCCTCCAGAGCTAATTTTCAAACACAATTTCTTTGTCTTCAAAAGCAGTCTTCGGGGCAGCTAGGTGGCACAGTGGATAAAGCACCGGCCCTGGAGTCAGGAGTACCTGGGTTCAAATCCGGTCTCAGACACTTAATCATTACCTATCTGTGTGGCCTTGGGCAAGCCACTTAACCCCATTTGCCTTGCAAAAACCTAAAAAGAAAAAAGCAGTCTTCTATTGATGAGATACTAACTTATATTTCAGACCAATTCCCTGACTCCTTCATAGGAGCTCATTAGAATAGAAAAGTATACTTTTACCTAACTATATCACCTGACCTCATTAAACTGTTTAGACATTTCACAAAGGTCAACCAATAAGAAAGGAACAACACCAGGATGTGTACCATAATCCTTGACTATAAATCACAGAAGGAACTTGCCCCAGAGCAATGCTTGTGCTCTATCCTTCTTTTCTTAATTTATGTGAAGTTATGATCGTATTGAGTAAGGTAACTACAGGTACAGTTCCACCAAGACTGCATGGCCCCTTCATAATAATTACTGAAAAATTAGCATACATTTTTAAAAATACAGCACCTTTTCCCTATGTAAGCAGACAGTTTCACCCAGTTCAGCACCCTCACTCCCTTAGAGAGTAGAATCTACTGAGGAGTATGACATTCTTGGAGCTCTCCCCCCTCCCCCCTGCAAATAGATTCCCTTTGCTTGACTTGGCAATACATAACTATTTGGATATAGCTTAGATTCCTAAGATATAGCTTGAGTCATATTTTTTTTAGAGAAGACAATGTGACAGTCTCCCATGTCTCATCATTACTTCACTGTCTCTGGCAAATGACTTCCTCCCTCTTGACATTATACCATTTCTGCAAACAAGGATATTGACCTAGAAAATGCCTATGCTTAAAATATTGATTGCATGATACGTCAATATTTGAAATGTTATGTTTCTCTCTTTAACGCTTGTGTCATATGGGTTCATTCCTGTCCAACACTTCCTGACCCCATTTTGGCATTTTCTCAGCAAAGGTACTTGTAATAGTTTGCCATTTTCTTCTCCAGCTCATTCCACAGATGAGGAAATGAGGCAAATAAGAGTTAAGTGTCTCATTCTAGGTCATATAGCTACTAAATATCTGAGGCCAAATTGGACTTATGAAGTTGAATATTCCTGATTCCAAGCCCAGGGCTGTATCCCACGATCTGATAACTCTTCCTGGTTACTTCTCAGTCTTTTATTTTGTTTTGTTGATTTGTTTATTTTTCAATGAAAACAATAGTCCAAACTATAAATTCAAAAATTGAGGCAGAAATGCACTATCAATTAAACCAATTGTTAAAAATTGTTTTCTTGCAATGTGATGTGGTACTAAACACTGTATAAAAAGCACTCCATGACTCTTGTCACTGTTCTTTATGACTTTATTATCTAAATCAAGAAATAGATATCTTTATCTTTCCTGTTCAGGTTGACAGACTTCCTGAAATCTAGCCACAGACCACTGAGAATTCTTATAGCCATAGATTCTTAAGATATCTGTGAACTATGAATCTAATCCAAGCCTAATTCTGGGTCTCTACCTCACTTCTTGAGCATCTCCAGACATTCTGTTTTCAATTTCTTCCCCATTCCATCTTGCTTTAGTTCTACTTAAATGTTGCTTCCCATATTAGAATGGAGGCTCCTTAAAATCAGGGACTGATGCTTTTTTTACTGTGGAGCTTCAAGCATAAAAGAGGAAGGAAAACAACAAAATAATCATTGATGAATGTTGTGGTATAATAATGACCAGATTGGGCTCTAATGAAGAAATATGTTAATCTACCCCCTTTCCTTTCTTGGAAGAAATGAGGGATGGTGGGTGTGGAACATTATATAAGTTATGGGACTCAGTTGATAAGTTGACTGAATATGCTTTAATTGCTGAAGGGATCATTGAAATCAACTCCCTCTTGTTATAGATGAGAAATATGAGGCACAGAGAATTGAATTAACTTGTCAAGGTTAACACAATCAGAATGGATCAGAGACAAGACTTGAATTCTATTTTTCTTGCCATAAAATTCTCTATTAACTATAGATTATGTGGCCTCTTTAACCTATATCATATTTCATTAACAACATTATATAGAAAACAAACTTATGTACAATATTTCAGATACACAAGGAACATGCAAATAGTTCTATGGTAAAGTGTTTTATGGAAAAGCAATTTCCACAAAAGCTAATTAAAGTGAACTTTTAAACATAATCTCTTAATTGATTTATATGATTAAAACTACAAGACATATTTACATGTGCATACTTATGCAGGAATATAATTAAAACATATATGCCTAAGTATCCAGGAGTTGTTCTTGTGTATGGAGGGCTGAATTTGAAATTGTAAAAAACATAGTTTTCAGTCCCCCTCCTCCTGCTTTATGAGTTGTGTCAACCTATTCAAATCACTTTTCCATTCTGTCTCATTTTCTCTCCCTATAGAATTAAGGGGTTGGAGTCAGAGATCATTATTAAATTCTATACCAACTCTATTATTATTCATTTTATCATAGGTCTATTTTCAAAACTATGCATTTCCAACCATTTGTCATGACTTATCATATCTAGAAGGATGACTGTGAAGATGAAAAATAATCAAAGTAGTTTGTTGGTCCTCAGAGCACAATAAGCTATTTATGTGATTATATTCAGAGATTCAGTATTAATGAGATATAATACTATTATTTTTATGATGCACTAATATTAATTTTTGAGGAATTTCATCAAAATTTAGATTCATTGATCACTGAAGGTGAATCAGATCATAAGATAGTAGATTCTAGAGAGTAGAAAGAGACTTCAGAGATTATCTAATTATAACACAATACTTTTACCGACAAGGCAATTGAAGTATCAGAGATGGGACTCACTAAAGAAAGAAAATGACAATTAAATTAAATCAATTCTCTTCATTCAATTCAAATATTATATGTATTATATGTAAATAAATATTATTTATTCATGCAATTTATAAATATGACAAATATATGTATATTACCAGTGCTTACCATAGTTCCTGGTATATAGAAAGTACTTAAATGTTTGCTGACTGGGTTTTATAGTGCCTACATGATACAGTTCTTAAGAATATATTTCATAGGTTTCATTATACATGTATAGAAAGACAGACAGAGGCATAGAGAGAGAGGATACAAGAAGGAAGGAAAGCAGAGTTAGAGGGAGGAAAGAGAAAGGTATTTATTATGTATAATAATATTATACAGAATATTAATAAAAATATGAGAAATAAAATTGTATAAAAGATAGATTTAGATTTATGATCAGCAAAACTTGGATGTAATTACCACCTCAGAGAAATATCAATTGCATCACCCTGGAAAATTGTTTGACCTCCTTGTGCCTCACTTTCCTCATTTGTAAAATGAGAAAGGTGTCTGAATGATTTATTCTAGCTTTTAATTGATGAATTCATGAATGGCTTGGCTAAACAAATTCTATCACTTCTATATGAATTATATTAGCAAAAAGTAAGATGATATAATATTATCAGCAAACAAACACTAGAATAATTCCACAAATATTAAAAAGTATAGCTAATTTATTTTTTTCCAAAATAACTTACCATATCTACATAGGAGGTTATGGTTTGGTTGATAAGAGTGCCAAGCTTAGAATAAAAAGTTTTGTATTCAAATCCTTTTTCTTATATCTATTAGCTGTATGTCATTGGATAAAGAACTTAACCACTCTTGCCCACAAACAGATCCTTAGAATTTAGATTCTAAATGATCTATTTTGGTAGAGGGAGTGCTCATAATTCTCTATACTGGTGAATTAAAGATTCATTTCATATGTTAAAGGATTTGATTTTGAAGCAATGAAAACACTTATTTCATTATACATGAGAAGAAAAGTTCTTACAAGTTCTGTTCTGATACAATGGTGAAAAAAGATTAGAAAGTATTGGTAGAAAGTATCTACTAGAAAAATTAATTTATCAAAAATGTTAAACAGTTACAATGTGGAATTTGAAGCACTCAAACAATGGTTTGGAACCACATTAGGCAATACACAGTAATTTGAAATAGTTTCCAGAAATGGCATGGCAAATTCTGTTTCAAGGATATATTAATTTATAATTAATTAAACAATCTTGTCCAATCAGAGGAAAAGGTATGCTTTACATATATATATATATATATATATATATGCATACATATATGTGTATGTTTATATGCCTGTGTGTCCGTGTCTCTGTATATACGTTGTTTCATTCAGTTCCTTAAAAATTAAATATCCTTAGATCTTCCTAAAGATAGATCAAGTGCCTCATCTTGCTCTGAAAATCACTGGTGACAACCTTTTTATTTCTACATGAAAACTCCACTATTCTCTTATGTTGCTGTTGTTATTTTAATTATACAAGTTACTAAAATGATAGATTTAATAAAATAACATGATTACCAACAAAAGAACATGTCATTACTAATTTTTATTGAATAGAAATATTCAATTTCTTTCATTGAAGATAAGGATAAAAGATGCAATCTTTTCATTTCCAATGGAATTTTTTATTCCAGGAAAAATACTGGTAATAATTTAAGTTTTATAGGGAAGATTAATGTGATTAGCCACTCCATAAATACATTTTCTTGATTTATATTTTATAAAAAATGAAGTGATGGTAATTGGGGAGGCAATTTTAAAAACAATTTGAATATATGTGTATAATTATATTTTCTATTCATTATTTTTATTGTAATTTCATTAATTATATTGATAGAGTTAAAAAAAAGAATTCATGTATCATATTTTGCTTTTAGGTTCAAATTGACAAATCCTAAATAATAGCATTGAAGTTGATCCTTAAAGTGTAAGTTCCTTTTTTTTCTAAAAATAATAAAAGTACCCAGAGTCATATATAAAATGAACTTTAAGAAAGTTAAAATGAGCTGCATTATATTCTTAAGCATATGACATATGTAGATCCTTGGAAGACTTAAAAAGGATTCCACCCAAAAACTGATTCTGTTCAAGTTGAGAAAGAGACAAACAAATATTGGAATATTTCCCACAAAAACTACAAATTATAGTTAATTTCCTTTTTTAAATAACATTATTTTTATATAAGGAATACTGGTGTGGTTGACAAAATCAAAAAGTCATGGGTATTCCTCACTCTGGGCCCAGCATTCTAATCTACTGTACAACCTAGGTGCCCTGACATAAGATATACCAGAGAGCTAACTAGTGTGGAAATATAAGTTTCATTTTAGCGAGACAGATTTAGAGGATGTTAGCAGCATTTACATTTCTTCAGCACCTAGAGGGGAAAGTAATTTAGCATCTACATAGCCAGAAAAAAATGAGTTAAAATAGGAAACAACAAATGTTACCTAAACTGACTTCCTCCTCCATAGCTTGCCCATCCCTTTCTTCTTCCAACTCATGTCAGCAATCCAGCATCATTAAACATCATTTATTTTGCCCAGCTCCCTCATCTCTGGGCATTATTTACATATTTGCCTCAGAAAAATACAGGTTCAGACATACAGGCAAGATGGTGGAGAGAAGTCCAGCACTGTTTTAACAGACATGAATCAAGCCTCTTAACAGATTTGAGAAACACAAAACCCAAAGTAGAACAGAGAGGAACATCTCCCTGCAAAATTTATCACAGGGGGAGTGTGGGCATGCCCAGGGCAGAGAGCAGAGACCAGTGCACAGGTGGCAAAGTAAAGCAGTAGACTAACCTGACAACCCCAGCGTGGGAGTCTGAGAGATGGTCAAACTGAGAGATATCCAGCATGGCTAACCAGGACAGCCATTTGGCCAGCTCCACTGATCTGGACACTCTGAACCATGAGCTCCAGGTGATCCCAGTGGAAACCCAGGCATACTGTAGGTAACATCCAGCATCCCCACTACTTCAGTGTGTAGAGGATAAAAATCCACTCAAAAAAAAATATAGAGACTCCTCTGAGGAAAAAAAGGAAAGTTTATTTTGTTTTTTCTCGAGAAAAACTCCAAAGACTACAAGTCTCACAAAGGTAGTGAAGATCAAGGAACTGTCCTGAGGTGACAGTTAAGCAAGATTATATGGCCTGCTTCCTAACCCCCTCTCTTCCAACTTGATTGGTTAAGGTTTTCAGAGTTACAATCTTTTATGTGAAAAATCTACCCAGAAACAAAGAGAAGAATAAAAGGTTTTCATAAACTATTACCTCACCATCTAGGTGGCTAGGGTATCAGAAGAAAATTTCTAATGACCTTCTGTTAAATGAATTAATGTCTGAGTATGCAAGGTTTTCTAAGGGACTATCTTGCTATTAACTTCCACTTGACCTAAAATTTCTATATCAAATTGACTTTAATGGTTTACTATAAAGATCTGGGACATCAAAGGAAAATTCCTTTATAGATATAATTCTGAGTGTCAGTTTCCAGGCAGAGGTCATGTGAATAGGCAAATACCTAAAGTCAAATCTTAGATTTATCTGTTGAGACATAATTCAAATGTCACATTTGGGGAAGTCAAGTCAAAAGGGTCCAACCTCAGGTTGCACTGAAAAGTTGCCCCATTTGGCTTAGTACATCTGCCACCTGTGTAGTGTCCAAACCTCCTTCAGGCTTCCAGACTTCAAGAGAGTATTGACTCAACAGCACTTCCTTAGCTGATCATACCTGATGTTAGACACAAAACAAAAGCCAATTGAAAGTCCCATGATCTATAATAGTAATTCTATCTAATTATATCTCCAAATGAATCCACATCACAAGGACTAAATGCCAATTCTAATCTGGATTGGGAGTGGGTACAATCAATCAGTCCCCTTCCCTACACATATATCACCTCTATCTACTCCAAGTGTCCCTGTCATCAGAATACATTCAATAAAGTGACTTTCTAAACATTAAAAAAGTAGTAATGTTCCCCTAGCATCGGAGTATTCCTTGACATAAAAAAAAAACCTTCTTTACAAATATGTTTCATAATTCAACTAGAAGGTCTATCGTCCTGGTGGCACTAACTTCTAATCTGCAGACCCACATCCCTTTGTCTGAAATCATATCTGTTTTATTACTGGACAAAGATGGTATATTAGAGGACTCTTTGCTAGCCTGCTACAATAAATAAACACCCCCTTTGACTAGCAGATTATTCTAAGAATTCTCACATAACAATTAGCCAGAGACTGTCACAAAAAAAATCACAAATTATTATCATTATTTTCTTTCCCATGTTGCATAGGTGCTTTTACTTCAAAGAAAACAACCACAATTTAGAGATTATAAATAGAAATATATATATTTATACATACATTACCACAAAACTTCCAATTTATATATATATATATATATATATATATATATAATTGTCAAGTTCTTATGCAAACAATACCCTATAATAAACCTGTTTAATTATTAGCCATGTTGGCAATACAAATTATTATTTTTCATAATTCATTCAACCCATTAGAATATCTCTAAATTTAACAAAACAGTAATAAGTGTAACACATTAAGAGCTAGATTTCACAAAACAATCTTTTCATTATTACATTTATACCTGGACCTTCTAGAGCAAGGTCCGACACAACATTTAAAAATTTCAGGGAACCCAGAGGTTCTTTGACAGCTTCCCTCATTATTCCTACAAAGCGATCAATCATTAATTCCAGGTTTGACCACATTACAGTAAAATAGTTTATATTTCCAAAAGCAGATCATGTTTGATAACACTCTTCAACATCTTATTCATTGATAAGTCATCTAATTAGGATTACTTAGTTTTTAATTTCCTAATCATTTTCCAAAGCCCCTCACATTTATACAACATTATTGGAAAGGGTATCTTGCAGTTACACTCTCCTTCTGAATCTACATGGGGGAAGAAATCTGCAAGTTTACTTCTTTAAAATTTAAACATTAAATCCTTAACCTGCATGAAACATAAAGTTTTCATGTTGATATCTCATTCTCTTAAACCAAAACAAAACAACAGGTTTTCTTAAATTTAACCTTCTAATTAAATATCTTTTACACACAAACCTCTTCTAAATTTGTGCTTTATAGGCTTATTTATCTCTTCTTCTACATACACTTCTATTTTCAAAACAAAGAAAATAAGATTCTCCATGGATTTTAGCCTTATACATATAATTTCAAAAGTCCAGTGTACACTTTTTGCACCTGCTAGTGTTACATTTACATATACAATTTCTTCTTTTTAAATCACAGACCTCCATTCATTGTTCATTATTGCAACACAATTTTAAATTCTCAAAAATTTGTTTGCTTAAGTTTACTAATTTTTCACTATATATTTCAATTTCATGCAGTTTCCTTTTACTTCCTAGAATTTTACAACACAGAAAAATTCTTAAAAAACAGTTGTTGCCAAAAATCCCTTTTTTATGATTACAAGTTTTTCTTTATACTTCTCTCAAATTCCAAAAGTCATATTCAAAATAACCTTAAATCATTTTCTTTTTCAAAGCCAAAAAGGTTGCAAATTTTTTTTATCTTTATGAGTGCAATTCTATCTTCTCAATGCTCTAACTTATAAGAGTTTTCTATCCTTACTGACCAACATTAATATTAGAACACTTTATGTTCTGGGAATTGGAGATTTCCCTCAATTTGTGATATTAAAGTAATTATATTAATTCTTTTACCTTTACTATTTATCATTACTCACTCACCCCAGATTTTTTTCCAGATATATGAACTATACCCCAAACATATTTTGAATCAGTGTTTCCCAATTCTCCTTGTTTGGTAATTCTAAAGCTTGATTAAGTTAATTCACAGTCAATCCTGACTGCCAGTCTCCACCAAGGCCATTCTGTCCCTATCTATTACAGCATTTCCACTAATTCTTTTTCCTCCTAATGACTCTGGAGGAGCCATAAAACATTAAAAATAGAACAAAAAACAAAATCCCTTAATTGAATTTGAAATCACTTCCCAAGACCCCCAAATCCACCAAATTAATCATTTTACTTATAAATATCAAACCTACTCAAATCTTTTGTCTACATGCTTTAACCAATTTCCATACTTAGCAAATGATTCAAAAACCCTACTTCATGCCTTGATTCTCTTCCTAGTACTTTCAGAACCTCTTATATTTTCCTTTAATATTCTGTTCCACTATTCTTTTTTCATTAACTCTTTTTAACTATAGTTGATACTGTCCTGAATTGGCTATATAAACCACAGTCATGATTCCACTTTCCAGAAAACATTTTCCATACAAAGGATTTAATAATTAACACTTCTTGATTTTAACTGGTAAAACCTTTGAGAAGGCAAACAACTACTTCAAAAAAATCTCACAGACTAATTGGAATATTACCTGCTCCTTTCTTCAGAGTGAATAAACCACATAACTTTTGTCAAAAGGAGGCAGGTCCAAAATCTTTCTTGAGGGGTCTTCTGTTCTTAGGTCCCCCCCCTTGTTCTATTACTCCCTGTAATAACTAACATTACCAGAATCTCGAAACTAAAATGTTGCCATATCATTCTGGTAAAAGATTAACTATTTAGTTTCCTTTTTCTGGCATTTCTGTGTAACCAAATTATATACTTTAGAATTAACCTAACTCTCTTGACTTTCTGGGATTTACTTTTTCCAAAACCTTTTTTTCCAAATAAAATAACATTGCTTTCTGTGACTTCATTATTTAACATATTTAGCAATCTTCATTGTCTCTTTAACTTCAAAATAAGGTCCCTTTTTCTTAATAAATTCCCTTTTTGCTCCCATTTCTCTCCCAAGGTCAAGAGATAACAGCACCCCCCCCCAAAAAAAAAAGACCAGGCAAGCAGCCAGAGAAAAGCAGCAGGTGGGGGAGGAGGAGAAAGCATTCTAGCAATACAGAATCACAGTGAAAAAGCGGGGAAGAGAAAACGTCAACAGCATTTTATCATTTTATCATTTTCTGCAGTTTTCCCTGATATTTTGGTTCCTTATTCCAATTACTAAATTGAAGTCCCAAGGGACTATCTCCTGGCACTTCAGGGAGGGATTACAATACTTTACTGCTGCAGCTGTGCCTTAAATTTAACCTTCCCGTTTTTTTTTCAATCTAATGCTGTCTCTTGGAATTTCTCCTAGGAAGATTTATTTACTTTGTTTATACCCCAGAGCTCTCAAGCTGGCACTTCCAGACAGACCCTTCACCTGTGCCCTTCAGCCTCTAACTGCATGGGCTTGACCTTCAGCCTTTAACTGCTTGGGCAACTGGAATCTCTCCCCACAGATTGCCTGACAATTCTTGTAGACTCGACTGTACAAATTGGCCCTTCTGCCTCAAAATGCTCGAATATTGCAATTTAATTGTGTGGGAGTATTTCCACTCTTGTCCTTTTTTTCTGCGGCAAATGAACCCAACCTGCAGATTTGGATCCCTTATTGAAAGTGACAAGAGTAGGGTCACCTAGAACCTACTAGGCTGGTGTACACAAACTTACAGACCCTGCTGCAGTCCTCGGATCTTTTTCTGTGCCATCCCCTGCCTCCAGAGGTCTTCTGGCTTTCAGTTTTGCTCAAGTTAGTCTCTCTTTTGGTTCTTTCCCTCACTCCTCAAGGCATCTGCCAGGGCACTAAATCACAAGCTGTTGATAACATCCCAGCATGGCACCTGCTTTTGCTTATGCACAAGAGAGTCTCAGGGAAGGGGTTAAGATTACTAACCAATGCACCATAAACTGTGTGAGATAAAAATCCACTTTAAAAAATACAGAGACTCCTGTGAGCAAAAAGGAAAATTTATTTTGGCTTTTCTCAAGAAAAGGGCATACTCCAAGTCTCACAAAGTTAGTGAAGATCAAGGAACTGTCCTGAGGTGACAGTTAAGCAAGATTAAATGGCCTAGAGCAATTCCCCTTCTTCCTAACCCCCTCTCTTCCAACCTGATTGGTTAAGGTTTTCAGAGTTACAATCTTTATATGAAAAATCTAACCAGCAACAAAGAGAAGAATAAAAGGTTTTCATAAAATATCAACTCACCATCCAGATGGCTAAGGTATCAGAAGAAGATTTCTAATGGTCTTCTGTTAAATGAATTAATGTCTGAGTATGCAAGGTTTTCTAAGGGACCCTAGTAGCACTTAACAAATAAGAAAAGACAGGCTACTGTTCTCATAGTCCATTATCAAATAGATGGCTAACTAAGACTGCAAGGTCTCTTCTCTGGAAGTATTCCACTATTTTCCTCCCTAACAGAATCAATGCAAGGTCTTTCTGGAAATAGTCCACTGTTTCACTCGCTAGCAGAATTGGGAGGGTGTCTGACTGGGAATGCAAGGCCTCTCTCCCTCTTCTAAGAATAGTCTAAGAATAACAGTCTGTCTTTGTTTTAATGATTTTTAACCCTGAGAGGACTTCACTAAGACTATTAACTCTTAAGAGGGAATATTCCACTCAAAGTAGAGATGATTTGTTTGCTTATTGCATAGAAATAATTTACATGATGAATTTTATGACTAGTGATGACAAAAATTATGAAAGTTCATGGAGAATATTATATATTTATATTTTTGAACCAATTTGGAATCAATATTCCTCCAAATTAACAGAATTTTTCTTAATTCAATTCCTTTGTACATTACAGCAATTGTGACCAGTTTTTTCTTCATTATTCTTAAAGATTTTGATTGAGCAATCATGTTTTCAGTTTAAGAATGAATGTGGACATGTTCTTAATTTCTCCTTATTTGTTTCCATTCGTATCAGGATGGATCTATACTAAATACATAAAATGTTGAAGTATTATTTATGAAAAGAATTTGTAAGCAATAAGCAATAAGCACTGAGGAAAAATGTTTTATTAATTGCTATTAAGGTTAACCCAACTATTAGTCCAGCAAAGAAATTTATATGTATGGAAATATATCTTAAGAAATAGAACTTGCAATATTAGTGAATTAGAACTGAGATTTATTTGCTTTGTTTTTAATTCAATTATAATTGAGGTATCAATTTAGTACTCCACCTTCCAAAGGAATTGCCAAGAATTTCCCAGAAAAGGTGGCTGCTGTTGAATGTAAATGACTAGAAAGGTCCCAAAATTGCATAACAAAGGTTACATCAGGATCTTCTTGATTCAATTTCCCCATTGTTAATTCCTGTTTGTTAATTTTGAGTCTGGTTATAACACCTCAAGTATAATGTGAAACTCTAATGCATGGTTGGTTATTTCAAAAGGTTTCTGTAAATTTTACCTGAAATCAGTGATGAGGAAGTTTTCCTTGGTATACCCAAACCAAATCTGTCTATGACTTTAGACTTAGACATGAAAGAATAGTGCTGATTTTGTTGCACAGCATTTGAACTTATGAAAGACAGAGTTCCAGGTATGAAAAAATAATTCATTAATTAAAACAGCAAATCACCAATAAATTGAAGATAATGTTCCCTTTTGTAAAACATTCTCAGACCACCTTAAATCTGTCTTTCCCTTCTGACAATGATGTCCACTGACAACTGCATCATCTAGAATGACTGACATAATTTTGAGGTAGACTACAGCTTCTCAACTCTTCCTGTTGAGATGAAGGAGTGATAGCTGAGGATGCGTCCTGTCCTGTCCTGCTATTCAGTAGCTGCCATCAATCTGGGCAAAGCAGGGTCATTTTTGTTGGACCCTAAAGGATTGTAGGTAGAGTTACTCTACCAACAATCATTTGGGGCCCAAATTTTATGCCTATGTCCTTCAACATTTATCATTTTACTTGTTTGTTCTGTCTTATTGCATTACAAGTGATACATTAGAATTGTTTGAATTTGTCTGATTCTAAGAATCTCTCTGACTAGGTTTCTCCCTTATAGACCAGGTCACTCACAACTGTAAAGAAGGGAGTAAGGGCAAAGGTCACTTTTTTATGGTGTGGACCAAGTTAAGGTTAGAGTGAGCCTAGGTCTTGATAGGTGCTAATATGTGATCACATTCTTTTGCTTGAATGGGAAAAGTATCTCTCTCTCAATGTAAGAGTGAAAGGTGAACTCATCAGAAAAGGAATATCACATTTTAATATTAATAACCAAATGATATAGAATCAAAGATAATTTCCCTTCTTTTCAACAATACTAAATGCTTTTATGACAAATCTCTTTAATCATGGTAAGAGAACTGCAAAAGCTTTTTTTATTTGTAAATGTGTTTTTTATTTTATGAAATATTTCCCAATTACATGTAAAATTTTTTATTATTAATTTTTTAAATTTGTGTTTCAAATTCTCTTCTCATTCTTCATCTACCCCATGAGAAGGCAAGTAATCTTATATTGATTATATATGTGATGTGACACAAAATATATTTCCATATTAGTCACTGTACAAAAGAAAATATCCACCCCCCCAACAGAAAAAAATAAAGTTAAAAAGTGTGCTTCAATTTGTACTCAGACATCATTAGTTCTCTCTACATCACTTTGTATCAGTTTAAATGAGATTTCCCTGAGGTAGAGCCAAGATGACATAATAAAAACAACCTTCCTCCTGAGCACTCCCAAATATCTTTCTAAATCTTATAAAAATGATGCCTTAAAAAGAATACTAAAATGACAGAGCCAATAAAAGAATAGGATGAAATGCTTCTAGTACAAAACAACTTAGAAGGTCAGCAGAAAAGGTCTGTCTCACTGGGGTTTGTACTATGTCCAAAGGACTATAAAATCTCTTTGCCTCAATAATAACACTATTAAATCTATGTCCCCAAATATTCTTAAAAAGAATATGAACCTCTCTTTTAAAACTTTTTTTGAGAAGGCAAAAATGAGGAGATACTCATAAATTGAGAATTGGTTAAATGAGTTATGATTAAGATGTAATAGTAGTTTGCTATAAGAAATGTTGAGCAGGTGAACTCATACAACCTTTCTGGAGAACAGTTTGGAATTATGCCCAAAGGGCAACAAAACTGTGCATACCCTTTGATCCAACAATACCACTACTGGGTCTATAACCTGAAGAGATGTTGAAAAAGAATAAAAACATCACTTGCACAAACATTCATAGCAGTTCTTTTGTGGTGGCAAAGAATTGCAAATTAAGTGAATGTCCTTCAATGGGGAATGGCTTAACAAATTGTGGTATATGTATGTCATGGAACACTATTGTTCTATTAGAAGCCAGGAGGGATGGGAATTCAGGAAAGCATAAAAGGATTTGCATGAACTGATTTTAAGCAAGATGAGCAGAACCAGAAAAACCTTTTACATCCTAACAATGACGTGGGGATGATGATCACCCTTGATGGAATTGCTCGTTCCATCAACTCATTCCAAAAATCAGGGACAATTTTGGGCTATCTGCAATAAAGAATACCACCTGTATCCAGAAAAAGAACTGTGGAGTTTGAACAAAGACCAAATTTAGAAAAAAAAGTTATATTATTATGTAATTTTGCTATCTCTTATACTTTATTTTTCTTCCTTAAGGATGTGATTTCTCTCTCATCACATTCAACTGAGATCAATGTATTCCATGGAAACAATGTAAAGACTAACAGACTGCCTTCTGTAGGAGTTAGGGAAGGGAAGCAAGAGTAGGGGAGAAAATTGTAAAACAAAATAAATAAAATCTTTCTTTAAAAAAAAAGAAATGGTGAGCAGGATGACTTTTGGGAAATATGGACATAAATTGATGCAACATGAAATAAGCAAGACCATGAAAACAGTGTATACACTCATGACAATATAATATAATGATCTTCTGTGTTGCTGTCCCCAGCGATACAAAGATACAAGAAATATCTAAAGGTATTATGTTGAAAAATGCTATCCACTTCCAGAGAAAGAATTGATAGAGTCTGAATGCACATCCAAGCATAATATTCTTTTTCTTGCTTTTTCCCCCCCTTGGAGTGAGAGATCTGTAGTTTTATGCACAGCATAACTGGTCCAGAAATGTGATTCAAATGACTGCACATATATCACCAATATAAAATAGCTTGTTCTCTTATGGAGCATCAATTTTCAATTCTTTGCAACCCAGAAAAAAAGGACTGCTATAAATATATTTGTGACATATAATTGTTGTTACCTTTTATTTGATCTCTTGAAGATACAGATAGAGTAGTAGCATTGTTGGATCAAAAAGTGTGTGTGTGTGTGTGTGTGTGTGTGTGTGTGTGTGTGTGTGTGTGTGTGTATATATATATATATATATATATATATATATCCTTTATACTTGATTCTAGATGATCAGATGATTCTCCATTATTGTTGAACCATATTTCAACTCTACCAACAATCCTTTATTGTCCAAATTTAACATATGCCCCTCAACATTTTTCATTTTTTCTTTTTTTTTCTGATAGGTGTAAATCAATCGGATAGGTGTAAAGTAGTACATCAAAGCTGTTTTAATTTGTATTTTTCTAATCAATAGTGGTTTAGAGCATCTTTCCTGTGATTAGTGATAACTTTTGTTTATTCTTCTGCAAACTACCTGTTGATATCCCTTGACTATTTCCTCATTGGGGAATGATCAATATTTTTATAATTTTTTCTCAGTTCCTTCTATATTTGAGATATGATGCTTTTATCAGAAAAAAATGTAAATTTTCTATCCCAATTGCCCTTTCTTTTTATTTTGGTTATATTAGTTTTGTTTCTACCAAAAGCAATTTATGTAAGTCAGATTTATTCATTTTAATTTTTGTGATACACTGTCTCTTGTTTGGTAACAAACTCTACTTTTATTCATACACCTGAGAAATGCGATTTTCCATGTTCCCTTAACTTGCATATATTAACACCTCTCAAAGCTCAATCATTTTGATTTATCTTGGTATAAGATATGATATGTTGGTCTATGCCTAATTTCTTCTAAACTGCTTTCCATTTCCCCAGTAATTTTTGTTAAATAGCCAAACATTACCCCCCAAATTTGGAATTTTGTGTTTATCAAGTACAAATTATTCCATTCATTTACTACAGTATATTGTGTATCTAATATATTTCTCTATTACATTACTTTATTTCTTTGTCACTATCAAATCACTTTGATGATTATCAATTATTAAAAAAATTTGAACTGTGTTACTAAGTTGCCTTTACGTTTTTTCATTGATTACCTTCATATAGTTGAACTATTCTTCCAGATGAATTTTATTATTGTTTTTTTTCTACCTGTATAAATTTTTTCAGTAGTTTGATTGGTGTAGTACTGAATAAGTAAATTAACTTTAACAAAATTGATTTTTTTATTACTTGGTTCTGCCTACACATAAACAATTCAATTTCTCCAATTTTTATATCTGCATTCATGCTAAAAGTTTCTTATAAATGTCTTCATATAGTTTCTGAGTTTGCCTTGATAGGTAGACTCCCATTTTAAATTGTCTGGAATTATTTTAAATAGAATTTATTTTTCTAGCTCTTCCTTCTGAGATTTGACGGTAGAATATAGAAATGCTGATGATTTATGTGAGCTTCTTTTATATCTTGGAACTTCATTAAGAAAAAGAACTTAGACATCATTTTTGAATCATCACCACATTATAATTAGGAAAATTAGAATTAGGCAAATTAGAATTGGTCAAGTATAAGCTAATGAAGGAATGAGATATCAAGAAACAATAAAATAAAGGAACATTAAAAAAATAAGAAAATGTGAAATATCAGAAAAAAACTAGAGGGTGGAGCCAAGATGACAGGATGGAGGCAGGAATTCCCAAAACCACTCTAAATACCTTAAAATTATGACTCTAACCAATTTTAGAGTGGCAAAACCCACAGAAAGACTAAGTGAAACAATTTCCCAGCCCAAGATTACTTGGAAGAGTCAAGGAAAGGCTCCATTTCACCGGGGTTGGAAAAAGCCACGGTGCAAGCCATGGCCCAGCCTGTAAAAGTAAATGAGATCTAGCCTTTCAAGAACAGCCCTCTGGGCACCTAGGTCCTTCGAGGGGTGGGGGACCACCAGGGTTCCTGACAGCAGAAGCAGTTTCCAGATCTCCCAACCCAGGGACCACCAAGGACAATTTGGAAGGTCAGAGAGAAAACTCTGCCAGAGTGAGTACAGAGCCCAGTATAGCTTAAGCCTCAGTGCAAACCTGGTCTGGTAACAGACCTGTTTGAACCACCCAGCAGGGAACCACTGGGCAGCTATTTCAATAGTGCTCAGCCCACAGACAGCAAGTGGGGTGGGGGAAAACTAGCAAGATCTTTCTGTTATTCCTGGTACAGCACTTTTGTGCTTGGGTCATATTCAGACCCTGATCATAGTCTGGGGCCCCCTATTGCCACAGTAGAGCAGGGACTCTCCTCACAGCTCCAGGGCAGAGAGGAGTGCTTGGGGTCAGACCAGAGCACAGGCTAGAAGAGCAGTAAGAGCCTCTCATAAGACCTTGAAGGAATTGAAGTCATTGCAGGGGAGGTGTCCCCAAAATGCTCAAAAGCATGGGAAGCACTTTAAAACCATATCATAGGCTGGGGAGATGAGTAAACAGAAAAAAAAAGAATCTGACCATAGGTAATTACTTTGGTCCCATGGAGGATCAAAATACACACTCAGAATATGATAAAGATAAAGCTCTGTACCCAAAACCTCCAAGAAAAATAAGAATTGGTTTCAAGCTATGGAAGAGCTCAAAAGAGATTTTGAAAATCAAGTAAGGGAGGTAGAGGAAAAATTGGGATGAGAAATGAGAGCAATGCAGGAAAGTCATGAAAACCATGGTAAAGGAGATAAAAAGTCAAAGAAAACAACATATTAAAAACAGTCTAGGTCAAATGGGAAAAAAATAGTGCAAGGCCAATGAGGAGAAGAATGCCTTAAAAAGCAGAATTGGCCAGGTGGAAAAGGAGATAAAATTTTCTGAAGAAATCAACTCCTTCAAATGTATTTTTAGAATTAAGGGAAGATGACAACTTTTTGAGAAATCAAGAAACAATAAAACAAAAACAAAAGAATGAAAAACTAGAAGATGTGAACTATCTCATTGAAAAAATAACTGACTTCATTTGACTTCGTTTTAAAGAATTCCTCTACAAAAATTGCTCTGATATCCTAGAAGCAGAGGTAGAATAGAAATTTTGGATCATCAATCACCTCCTGAAGAGGGAGTCACCAATCACCTCCTCATAGGATTATTATAGCCAAATTCCAGAACTTCCAGATCAAGAAGAAAAATATTACAAACAGCCAAAAAGAAACAATTCTGGCAATCATGGCATTGCAGTCAGGACTATATAAGACTTAGCAGCATCTACATTAAGGGGTCTTAGGGCTTGGAATTTAATATTCCAGAAGGCAAAAGAGTTTTGATTACAACTCAGAATTAACCACCCAGCAAAACTGAAAATCTTTCAGAGGAAAAGATGGATGTTCAATGAAATAGGGGACTTTCAAACTTTACTGTTGAAATAACCAGGTAAAGCATAGAGAGGGTGGACAGGAAGGGAAAATTATGAGGGATTTAATGATGTTTAACTGCTTGTATTCCAGCATGGAAAGATGATACTGATAGCTCACATGAACTTTCTCATTTATTAGAGCAGTCAGGAGCATATATAGAAAAGGCACAGGAGGGATCTGAATATGAAAGTATAATATATAAATATGGAGTCAGTGGGTTACAAAAAAGGAATGTACTGGAGAAAGGGAAAGGAGAGGTAGAATAGGTTAAGATATTTCACATAACAGAGTCAAGTAAAAGCTTTTTCAATGGTGTAGAAAGGAGAAACTTGAAGGGGGGGAATGAGTGAGCCTTCATTCTCATCAGAAATGGCTCACAGAGGAAACAACAGATATACTCAATAGAGGAAAAGGAGAGGAAAAGGGACAGAGGGAGGGGAGGGTGGTTATAGATTATACAAGAGAGGGAATATCTCAGGAGAGCATAGTCAGATATGGCACACTTTATGTTTGCTTGTTTTTTTTGGCAGGGCAGTGGAGTTGGCTTACCTGGGGTCACAAAGCTGGATGACTGTTGGGTGCCTGAAGTTGGATTTGGGCTTGGGTTCTCCTGATTCTAGGACCAGTGCTCTGTCCATTGTGTCACTTGGCTGTCCCACAACATGCTTTTGAGGAGGGACAAAGTGAAATGAGAGATAGAATTGAATAAATCGGAGTGGGGAGGAATAGATGGAGGGAAATACAGCTAGCAATAACAACTATGGGAAAAAATAATAAAACAACTTTTCTGAGGGACTTATGATAAAGAATGTGAGCCATCTCAGAATACAGAGTTGATGCTATCTGAATATAGAATGAAGTATTTTTTTTTATTTTTTCCTCTCATTTTTCATGTGCTTTCTCTTTACCTCTTTACCGTTTAACACCTTTGTGGGGGGAGAGTATAATCTTTACTTTTAAAACAAGACTACTTTAGTAATGTGTAAATAAATTAATTAATTAAAATAAAAACAAATAACTTAGAAAATAGAACAAGGAGAAGTTATTTAAGTATTATTGGACAATATGAAATTTACAGTCATAAAGGAGTTGAAGGAATAGAATATGATATTTCAGAGAGCAAAGGAGTTAGGATCATAACAAAGAAAAAGGGCAACTAAAAATAATTTTTAAGAGGAAAAATAAATGAATATTTGATGAAATAGACTTATTTCAACCTGTCCTGATGATAATACATTCAAATAGAAAATTTAATTTTTAAAGGCAAAATTTAAGCAATTCATAAAAAGGAAAGAGAAATCATAAGGCTCCCAATAAAGTTGGACTATAGATATTCCTTAATAGGAGGATGATACATATTTAGAAGATAATTTCTAAGAACTTTATTCTTACTAGTATAATTAGGATGATTTTATATGGTCACAGATTGGGGGAGTGAAAGAAAGAGGGATTCCCAGAGAGAAGGGAGGGAGAAGAAGAATGGGAGATATTTTCTCACATAATAGACATGCAAGGAAGAACTTTTAGATTGTAGAGAGAAATGTTGGAAAGGAGTTAGGGAGTCATTGTTTGAACTCTTTTATTTAAATCAGTCCAAAGATGGAAATTTTAATTTCTTCTTGTTCTTTTTTGTACTTGTATGCCCCAATTTACTGATCTACCCTTTCTCTCTTTTATTGCTATATGCGTTTAGTGACAGAAAAAATTTCTTCTAACTATTGCTTTGGTGGCATCCTACAAGTTTTAGTATATTGCCTCATGTTTGCCATTTCCTTTAAGGAAATTATTTATCATTTCTGTGATTTGTTCTTTGACATATTCTTTAGGATTATTTTTAAATATATATGCCTCATTTGACTTTTTCTGAATGTAATATTAATTAATTTTAGTCTGAAAAAGATACATTTAACATTTATGACTTTCTGCATGTTATTATGATACTTTATGAGCATGAATATATGGTTCTTTTGTGAAGGTGACATGTATAACTGAGAAAAATGCATACTACTTTTTATCCCCATTAAGTTTTCTCTACAGATTTTTCTTATTTAGATTTTCTAAAATTCTATTGATTTCCTTATATATTTCAAGTTTTATCTAGTTCTGAGAAGGAAAAAAATTGAGGTTCCTCACTAGTATAGGTTTGCTTTGTATTTGTTCCTTTAGTTCATTTAATAGTTTGGATGCTATGTTCTTTGATGTATCTAAGTTTAGTATTAATATTACTTGATTGACTATTGTGAGATATAGAAGTAGAAGCAGTAGGATTTGTCAACTAGGAAATTATGAGGAGAATAGGATGACTCAAATAGAAGATATTAGGTGTGGATCAGTATAAAGAAGCATATAAAATTATGTTGCTTAATCAGTATTATGTAGAAATATTATCAATCTAATCAAATTAGGAATAATGTTTATATATAATTATTTTACATGAAATATGATCAAGATATTCATCTGTATATCAATTATCAAACATGGTTATGTTATTATCTAACTACATATAGTTCATGATCATTAATTAAATTAATTTAGCTATTATAATGGTTCACATTTATATAGACCTTAAAAACTACACAGTGATGATCTTATAAAAATAATAGGTATATTTAACAATTATTAACATTTCTATTTTATAGATGAGGAGGGAACAGATGCAAGAAGTTTAAATGATATATAATGCTAGAAAACAAAAAATGTAAAGAAAGAGGGAACAAAAATTTCTTTTTTCACTTCATTATGCTTTTAGTATGAAGGGTTTAGTGATGACATAAAAGACAGTGGGAATTCAAGAGGGCTGATCACTCTGGATATTAGTGTTTTGGGGTTTTATTTGCATCCAGACATTTCTTAACGTGTGGGGATCCACATTTGCACTCCACAACTGTATAATTGTATCCTGATACAAAAGAAACAAAAAAGAAAGGTTGAAATACCCTTTAGTGAACAAAGCTCCCATTCACTTCTATTGGTGATTCTGACATATAAGAGACAATATGATTGGGTTTATTGAATTATAGTAGAGATGATAGCCTAAAAGATTCTATGCTTACAGAAGTAATGATTGTCTTCCTCAGAGCTTCTATCACCATAAGAAATATATTATCATCCAAGGTTAACAGTGCTGTAGCACACTGTGTTTACAGATACTTCCTACTTACTAACACAAACATTAGCAGCTTGTCTATCTCTATCTTGTACTGATCCCTAAATGCAGTTAGGTTTAATCCTTTATTTGACTTTAGTTGAAGTATATCTGAGCAGAAAAAAATAAATAAATACATAAGCCAAAAGAAAGTAATATGATGGATTATTTCCCCTCTCTCTTAAGGCTAGAAAGGGAAAAAAATGAATTTTCAAAAAGAATTTTGTTCCCAATAAATGGGAAGTAATATGGTAGTTTTAACTACTAAGGGGGGGAAAGAAATAAAAACCAAAAAAACCCTTGGCTAATCAATGTCACCTACATTCTGTTCATGATTCTAACTCTTAACTAGTTATATGACAGTCTCTTGGGATTTTAATTTTGCTACTGTAATTTAGTAATTTCAATCATATCTAACCATTTGTGTGTCCATTTAAGATTTTCATAGCAGGAATCTTGAAGTGGTTTGTCCTTTCCTTCTGCAGCCCATTTTATGGATGAGAAAAACTGAAGGAAACAAGGTTAAATGACTTGCTCAAGGTCACACAAGTATAAAATATCTGAACAGATTTGAACTCAGGAAGATGAGTAGTATTCTTGACTAATCTCAGTGATCTATCAACTGAATACATAACAAAAAACTCAATTTTACATAGCACTTTAGAAATATTATCTAATATTTACATTTTTTTATGACTTTCAACCTTTTCATGAATTATCTCATATATATATATATGTATATATATATATATATATATATATGTATATATATTCCTCACAATACCTATATGAGGAAGTTACCAAAGGTATTTTTATTACCTTTTATAGATAAACAATTTGAGCCCAGAAGAAGTTGTCTTTTGCCTATAGTCACAAAATTTAATAAGTATTAGATATGGGATTCCAAATATCTCTCGTCTTAATGTCAAGTCAAAACTTATAGAAAAAGTTCAGCCTGTTACCCAAATAATGTAAATGGAGCCCAAAGTTTATTATGGAAATCTCTCCTCATCTGAGGGAAATAATTTTCCATACCTGTGTAGGGGCTGAGCTGAGTTGGTGAAAACTGGGAGAAGAGAGATCTGACCTCCAGCCTAAGAGAAAAGTTGTGTGGGAATTCAACCTCTCTTTTAAGGCTGAAAGGAACCTATAGCTACTGAGAAGAAGCTGACAAAATATAAATTGGCAACTCCTCTACATGTTAACTTTTTTAATGCCCTTTACTTCCATGAAGGTTGGACAATACTGGTGTAATATAAAATATTTGGCAGGAATTCAAATATAAATCTCTCTTCATCACAGTGATTAAGCCTGATTGGAAAAAGCATACAATAGGAGATTATGATTATATAATTAAGCTGGACTCTCAGTCTTTATTTGGGCATGGAATTTGGGAGGCCAGTTACACATCTTGTTGATATTTATGTAAGTCTAAGATTTGGCCTGATGTTGGTTTTATTCTCTGCACCAATAACTGATCAGGCTAGGAGGCAGATGATGTGGTCTGGTGAGGTGAGCAGTCAGACCTTGCCATACTAGAAACAAGAGTGGCTACCATACAGAATGGACTGCAGGCAATGGCAGACATGGAGTGTACTAGACAAGGGGGAGAAGTGGACTTGGAACTTTGTAAACTTAAAAGTTACTTTGGGCTATGCAGATAGATGTATGTATGGATTTAACCCTGCAGCCTTCCACAATCAAGACTACAATAAAGATGTTTATCCCTCCAAGCCTCCTCAGCATTTCTTTGTTCTCTCTGAATAAAGAACCTAGAAAGCAATGAGGACTGGATTTGTCTGAAACATCTATTTTTCCCTAGAGACTTATAGGAAAAGTATTTACAGGATTTGAATTGGACTTGCAATTGTAGTATTCCCAGGATTTCTTCGAGACCAGTATGGAAAAATAAGGACTAAGAATCTGTTCCCCCAAAAAATCTCTCTGTGGCATTCTTTTGAGACCAGTAACTAGTATATGGGTGACTACCATTTTGTTGGCCAGGACTGAACTTGGTGCCCAGAATGTCTGCCCCTGTGGAAAAGGCACATGGAAGTCTTCCTGAGGCTTCAAAGAGATGCAGCAGCCAAGTTGCTACCAGAATTTATGTCTTTGGCTATTTCCCAATAAGTATAAAACAGCTGACTGCTAAGTTTGTGCTTATCTCAATTATGCATCTAGATATCAAATGTCCTTGCTCACTTTAATTTTGATTATTACTATTTGCTGTTTGTGGATGTTGGGCATAATATTGTTCTTTATTCTAATTTGTGAACTAATGTTGATTCAGAGATGCAGTGTCAGGCAAACCATTTGGCAGGAATTGGGATATGTAAGAAACTCCCTTAATAACAGTGGTCCAACCTTAATGTAGAAACTTATGAGAGAATTATTAATGTAGCAGAAAAAATTTCTGTAATCTTAAATGTTGTTAAATCTTGTTCAATGGTTAGAGATTCCTCATTCAAGAGTTGTAAATTGACCCCCATTGTTTCACTGTCTAATGTAAAATTTGTATACTGATCTTTTCATTATCAACCCCCAAGACTTCAACCCTCTACCCGATTCTAGTCATGTAAGAGGAAGGGATTTCCCCTTTTGCCCTCAGTGCCCAGATAAGGGGAAGTGCTATGCAATCTGAGCTGAACCACTGCTCAGGGTAGTCCGCTTACCTAGCCCAGTCAACTCTGTTTGACTGTTCCTTATCTCTGTCTCTCTTTACCTATCTCCCTCTCTTTCTGTATCACTCACTACCTACCAGGCACCTGAGCCTAGGATTTTGGTATTCATTGTGTCTTAAGTACTTGTTGACCTTTCAGGAAGAAAATGTTTTTAACCAGTTTACTTTGCTATATTTCAAAATAAAATTCTGAGAAGTTTTAACATCCCAGAGAGAGTGTGGGAATTCATTAACCTTTTCAGTGGCCCCCAAATTTTTATGCTTACCTGGTGACCCTAAATCCCACCAGCAACAACCTGATCAGAAAAGGTACACATTAGGAGATTGGTTATAAAATTAGGCTGATGGCCTATTTGGGCATGGAATTTGGGGGCCATTTACACATCTTTCTTATAATTGATCATACTTATAAAAGTCTTAGCATTATTCTGGCTTTGTTCTCTACCCCCATAAATGTACAGGAGAAGGGGCAGACCATATGGTATGGTGTGGTGAGGTGAGCAGTCAGACCTTGCCATGTTAGAGACAGGAGTGGAGAGCTAGCATGTGAAGACAATAGGCAATGGCAGCCATGGAGAATACCAAACAAGGGGAAGAAGTGGAGAAGGAACTTTGGAAACTGATAAGTAAACTTGGGTTATGCAGATAGATTATGTTGGCTCACAGTCCACCAAATCCAACCCTTTAAAGTTCCAGCACCCAACAAGATGCATAGTGGCTATTATAAGGCTTTCCATCTCCCATTTCAATGGGGAAAATTCATCATCAGGTCCTACAGGTGTGACAGCCAAATTTCAAGGGGTCTTTCTTTACCTGGAAGGTGGGGAGAGGAAATAGGACAAGTCCCCTGATTGACCCTGAAGATTTCAGCAGCCTCTCTCCAAACTTCCTCAGGATTTCTTTACTCTCTCTGAATAAAAAACCTAGAAAACAATAAAGATGTATTTCTTTTTTTTTGCAAGGCAAATGAAGTTAAGTGGCATGCCCAAAGCCACACAGCTAGGTAATTATTAAATGTCTGAGACCGGATTTGAACTCAGGGCCAGTGCTTTAATCCACTATGCCACCTAGCCGCCCTGGATGTATTGCTTTTGAAACATCTTGCTCCCTTTTATTAGCTAAGGACTCACAGAATTTGTACTGGATTTACAATTGGTGAGAGTAAGAAAGAGAAATCTGATCTTTTTTCTGGGAACTATTTCATTTTGAAGAGCATTTTTCTCCATTTATAGGCATGAAAAAATATTAGGTTTCCATGTATCTCATCTGTCAGGACGAGAACAGCCCAAATGATCAAGAGACAAGTTGTATTTTCTTTCCTGCTCTTATTAATTTCATTTAAACTTCACATAAGTGTAGGGCATAGATCTCCAGCAGAGAGGAAATAATCTCATAACCATGGATTTGGGGGACTTAAGCTACACAAGTATTATCATTTGATTTTTAGATGAAAAAAGTGAAGGACAAAAACATATAAATTACTTAGTTCAAATAGCTGGTAAGTACCACAATTAGGTTTTAAACTCAGATATTCCTAATCCAGGAGCAAAATTCTTTCCATGAATTCCCATTTCCTCAACAAACATATGATGGATTGTATTTAATAGGAAATAGAAAAACATTAACAATAACAAAAAAGATTTTTAAAAAGCAATGGAAGAGACTTCCAGAGCAAAGCCAAGATGGTGCATGAAGCTACCATGATCTCAGAGCTTTTCTCTAGCAAAGATAAATAAATCCTCTACTCTGACATTCACACTACAGAACTCAAAAAGAAAAAAAAAGAAGATTCAGAGAAGCTTTCAACTGTATCATGGAGGATCTTCAATGAAGTTCTGTATCTCTTTTGGGGTAAAGAGGAAGTAAATTCCAGGAGAAGGAAGAGTGGAAAAGTCATCAGGAATCTTTTAGCCACAGTGCAATCAATGTACTGACAGCTTAACAACAGCAGAAGTCCTGGCATATAGAGAGCAAGAGAGCAGGGGAGGACTCCAGAACCAAACAAAGTCTGAACTCTGACAACACCGGGGTAAAAGACAGGATTGGGGTGGGAACAAGCCTCAGTTAAGTCAGAAGCTGACAATAAAGAAAAAAGCCCTCTGCAAAGGCAAGACCTGGACTGAATCATTAAAATCTTGGCCAACAGTCAAGTCAGGGATCAGACCCCACTTCCAGCAAAACAAAAACTTGGATCTATACTTCCTGTATCCTAGGAGCATAGTTAAAACAACAAAGAACAAAAAAAGCTAAAGCTCACTATAGAAAACTACCTTACAGACAAAGACAAAGATAACAGCAATGCCAAGTCTGAAGAAGAAAGCAGTGAAAAATCACTCACAGGGGAAATATCAAAACAGTCTATAAATTGGACTCAAATACAAAAGTTCATCGATGAGTATAAAAAAAGAATTTAAAAACCAAAGAGAGGAAGAAGAAAAATGGAAAAAAGAAATGACAGTCTTGTAGGAAAATTAATAAAACTGACCAAAGCTATCAATACCATTAAAAGTAAAAAGAACCAATTGGCAAAGGAAACACAGAAGCTAACTGAAGAAAATACAAACCTAAAATTTAGAATTGAACAAGTGGAAACCAATACATCTACAAGACTATAAGATTCTGTCAAACAAAATAAAATGCCTGAAAAAAAATGAAGAAAATATAAACTACATTTTGGGGAAAATGAATGACCTGGAAAATAGATTCAGGAAAGACAATCTACAAATCATCAGAATGCCAGAAAGCAGCGATCAAGAAAAGAACCTGGAAAACATCATGCAAGAAATTAAAAGGGTAAATTTACTAGAAAAAGGACAGTTAGGTTGCTGAGTGGATAGAGCATTGACCCTGGAGTCAGGAGGACCTGAGTTCAAATGTGGGCTCAGACACTTAGTAATTACCTAGCTGTGTGACCTTGGGCAAGTCATTTAACCCCATCTCCTTGCAAAATAAGAGCAATAAATAAATAAATAAATAAATAAATAAATATACTAAAACAAGATAATAATATAACCCTTTAAAGAATCTACAGAACCTCTCCATAAAGAGACCCCAAGATAAAAACTTCAAGGGTTGTCATAGCCAAATTCCAGAACTCTCAAATAAAGGAGAGAATATTGCAAACAACAAAAAAGAAAACAATTCAAATACAAAGGAAACCCAGTCAGACTAATACAGAGCCTATCAGCCTCAACACTGAAGTATCAGAACTGGAATAGCATATTTTGGAGAGCAAAGGACCTAGGATTACAACCTAGAATGTACTAGTCTGCAAAATTCAGCATATACTGTCAGGGAAAAAAAGATGTGTTCAATGAAATAGAGGGCTTCAGAAGTGAACAGAGGATTCAACTGTCAAATATATAGCTCAATATTTGCATTAAAAAAGGTGAATGTAAAGGGGAAGGGAAAAATAAAACAAAACAAAACACATGATAGTCAAGATCATCAAATTGTATACAACTCTAAAGGGGAAGATATAACACTTCTAATTGTTTAGTTCTTCTCCTAAATTAATAAAGGGTAGATTATAATTGAAGAGAATGAATCTAAAGGATATGGCTATAATTGGATCTTATCTCTCAATTGAATAGGTTCAAGATGACATCAATATGCTTCAGATAAAAAGCCCTGAAGAAAAGAAGGGGTGTTAAGTTTAAATTTGTGTCTCATTATCCTTTAACCCACTTTAATCCAACTTTGTTTAGCACCTTGTCTAATAAGGGCTTCATAAACTGTGAGGACCTGAGTCAGTGTCTCTGTAATTTACAATCATTTGTAAAGTTCTCAGGTGAAACCTCCAGAGCCTCCCAGAGATCTTTAAAATTCTTTTAGTTAATTAGATAAGTATTTGACTTAAACAATGTTTAACAATTAACAAGGGTTAAGTCCCCTTCGGGGAGAGGGCAATGTGGGAGAGAGGATAGGTCTTGTTTCACTTAACAAGGTGTTAAATACCCTGGATGGGAAGGAGAGGAGTAAAGTGTGAAAGAAAATAGGCTGGGGGAGGGGTACAAAAAGTTCAAGAAATGAATGACTTTGGATGATGGCTTGGATGATGAGGCTTGTGAGAAAGATTGTGTGTATTTGAAAGATACTTGATGGAGCCAGGATGGTGGTGTGAAGGCAGGAATTCCCAAAAATTCATTTCCCAGTGCATCCACAGTGCAGTGCAGCCCAGGGATCACTGGAAACAACTTGAAGGGGTGGTGTAAGACCTCTGCCACACCAGAGTGAGTACAGAGTGAGTGCAGGCCTCAGAGCATCCATACAGAGAGAAACTGCAGCAGGAATCAAGGAAGCCATCCTGTACCTCCAAAACACAGCCCACAGATGGTAAGGGGATTGGGGGAGACTTAAGAGGTCTCTTTGATCTCTCTGGGGCAGGATTCTGCTGTTTGCCCACACTCCAGGTTGCAGTTTGGGTTTCCATCCTACCATAGCTGAATTGAGACTTTCCTCACAGTTCAAGGGCAGAGGGGAGCACCTGTTGTCATCCACATATCAAAGAAGAGACAAGAAAGAAGTCAGAGCCTCTCATAAGACCTTGGAGGAATTAAGGTTCCTAGGGTGTCCCAAAACCACTCCAAAGCCTTGGAAGAGCAGTAAATTAGTCATAGGTTGAGGAAATGCACAAACAATAAAAAAGAATCTGACCATAGAAAATTACTTTGGTCCCATGGAAGATTCAGAAGATGACAAAATCAAAGCTTCTATATCCAAAAAGCTCCAAGAGAAATAGAAAATGGGTTCAGGCTATGGATGAGCTCAAAAAGACTTTGAAAGGCAATTAAGGGAGGGAGAGGAAAAATTGGGAGAAGAAATGAGAATGATACAGATAAATCATGAAAACCAAATCAGCAGCTTGTTGAAAGAAAGACCAAAAATATTGAAGAAAATAGTATGTTAAAAGCCAGTTTAGGCCAAATTGAAAAAGCAACACAAAAGGCAAATGAGGAGAAGAATGCCTTAAAAAGCAAAACTGGCCAGCTGGAAAAGGAGGTAAAAAAGCTCTCTGAAGAAAATAACTCCTTCAAATGCAGAATGGAACTAAAGGAAGCTGATGACCTTGAAAGAAATCAGGAAGAAATAAAACTATTCAACCCCACCCCCTCCAAATTAGAAGAAAATGTGAAATATCTCAGTGTAAAAACAAATGACTTCGAAAAGAGATCCAGAAGAGATAATTTAAAAATCATTGGGCAACCCGAAAGTAACAACCTGGAAAGAGCCTAGACTTCATTTTTCAAGAAACAATACAGCAAAATTGCCCTGTGATTCTAGAAGCAGAGAGTAAAATGGAAATTGAGGGAATTTACTGATCAGCTCCTGAAAGAGATCCCTAAAGAAAAACCTCCAGGAATATTATAGCCAAATTCCAAAACTTCCAAGTCAAAGAGAAAATGTTAAAAGCTGACTGAATCAAACAATTCAACTACCATGACTCTACAGTCAGAATTATACAGAATCTGGCAGCATCGATATTAAGGGCTCATAGAGCTTGGAATATGATATTCTAGAAGGTAAAAGATCTTGGTTTACAACTGAGAATCAACTACCCAGCAAAACTGAACATCCTCTTTCAGGGGAAAAGGTGGACTTTCAATGAAACAGGGGACTTTCAAACTTTCCTATCGAAAAAACCAGAGCAGAACAGAAAGTTTCATCTCCAAGTACAGGACTCAGGTGGTCCATAGAGGAGGATGGATTAGAAGGACTAATTATGAGGAGCTTAATGATGTTGAACTGTTTGTTTTCCCGCATGGAAAGAAGATACTGATAACTCATATGAACTTTCTCATTTATAAGAGCAGTTAAAAAAAGCATATATAAATAAGGCATAGGAAGGAGCTGAATATAATGGTATAAAATAGTAAAAGATGGAGTCAATGGGTGATAAAGGAAAGTATTGGGAGAAAGAAAAAGAAGAGGAAGTAGGAGCTAAGATATTTCACATAAGAGTCAAGTAAAGCTTTTTCAATGGAATGGAATAGGGGGAGGCAAGGGGGAACAGATGAGCCTTTATTCTCATCAGAAATGGCTCAGAGAAGAAATATCATACACACTAAATAGGATATAGAAATCTATCTTATGCTAGTGAAAAATGAGAAGAAAGGGATGGCATAACGGGGAATGGGGGGAGGGAAGGGGGGAGTAGGTGATAGAAGAGAGGGAAGATTATGGGAGAGGGTATTCAGTTACAACACACTTTTGAACAAGGACAGGGTGAAAGGAAAGAAAGAATAGAATAAATGAGAGTGGAAAGGAATAGAGTGGAGGGAAATACAGCTAGTATAGTAACTGTGGGGAAAATATTGAAGCAAGTTCTTTGGTGGACTTATAAAGAAGGTCTCTGAATACAGACTGAAGTATATTTTTTCTGTCTCACTATTCTTGAGGTATCTCATCTCCTTGTGTGTGGGGGGGTTATTTTTACTCTCATAACAAGATTTTTGTAATATAAAATAAATAAACCAAAAAAAAGAAAGATAATTGAAAAGAAGGTAAGGTAAAAAATGATTATAATTATAATTTGATGCAATTTGAGTGAGTGCTGCTAATCAAGCAAACTTATCAAGCAATTGAATAACAAAAATGTGATTGATCTACCTAATAAATAGCATTAGAGTGATAAATGACACCAAGAGAAGAGGAACAATGATGTAAAATTTTAGTGGAAAAGGAGGGAGAATGTGAATGCTGAGTAAATTCTATTCAGTAAATTTAGCCCACCAAGGGGATAAGATACATTCTCCCTTGGGTTTAAAAATCTAACTTAATCTACAGTCAAGGTAGGACTGGGAAAGGGAAAGATAAGGGAAGAAGTGACTGATAAAAGGGAAGTGAAGGTATAAATGAAAATAAACTGAAAGTTAAATTATTAAAAGAAAGGTCAAAGGTTATCTTCTTAAAAGGCACCATTGGTACTGAAGTTATATCATTACTAAACATGTATGCACCTAGTGGTATAGCATCCACATTCCTAGAAGAAAAGCTGAGTGAATTACAAGGAGACATAGACAGTAAAATTTTAATAATGGGAGACCTCAATCTCCCTCTCTCAGAATTAGATAAATCTAACAAAAAAAAAATAAACAATAACGAAGTTAAGAAGGTTAACAAAATCTTTAAAAACTTATCTAAAATATACTCCAGAGAAAAGTTAATGGGGATAGAAATGAATATATTTTTGTCTCTGCAGACATGGCATCTAAACCAAAAATGACCATGTAATAGAGCCTTATTTAAAAAAAACTTATGATCAAATGCAGAAAGACAGAAATAATAAATATACACTTCTCAGACCATTAAATGTAAGTAAGGTAAAGGAAAGATAAAGCAAGCACTAATTGGAAATTAAATAATTTTTTCTTAAATAATGGGTGGATCAACAGCAAATAATAGAAATAATCAATAATTATATCCAAGAAAATGATACTAAAGAAACGTCTTACCAAAATTTATGGGATGTAGCCAATACAGTTTTGATGGGAAACTTTATATCTCTAAATGCCCATATGAATAAAATAGAGAAAGAGGAGTTCAATGAATTGGGCATGTAACTAAAAAAAGTTGCAAAAAGAACAGATTAAACATCCCTAATTAAATACCAAATTAGAAAGTCTGAAAATCACGAGAAAGATTAAAAAAATTTAAAGCAAGAAAATCACTAATCTAAAATAAAACTGAGAGCTGGTTTTATGAAAAAGCCAATAAAATAGAAAAGTCTTTGGTTAATCTGATTTAAAAAAAAAGAAAGACGATAACCAAATTGCCAGTATCAAAAAAGAAAAGGGTGAACTAACCACCAATCTGGGGAAAATGAAGAGATAATTTGGAACTTCTTTGCCTAGCTGTATGCTAATAAATTGGATAACTTGAGGGGAATGGAGGATATTTACAAAAATACAATCTGCCCAGATTATCAGAAGAGGAAATAAATTTCTTAAATAACCCCATTTCAAAAAAAAAAAAATAAATTGAAGAAACCATCAATAAACTCCCTAAGAAAAAGTCTCCAGGTCCAGATAGATTTACTAGTGAATTCAATTAAACATTTAAGGAACAATTAATTCCTATTCTACATAAACTATTTTAAAAAATAAGAGAGGGGGCAGCTAAGTGGCACAGTGGATAAAGCACCCGCCCTGGAGTCAGGAGTACCTGGGTTCAAATCCAGTCTTAGACACTTGATAACTACATAGCTGTGTGGCCTTGGGCAAGCCACCTAACCCCATTTGCCTTGCAAAAACCTTAAAAAAAATAAGAGAGGAAGAAGTTCTGCCAAACACCTTTTATGACATCAGCATGGTGCTGATACCTAAACCAGGAAGAACCAAAACAGAAAAAGAAATTTATAGACCAATCTCCTAATGAATATTGATACAAAAATCTTAAATAAAATTTTAGCAATGAGACTCCAGCAATTTGTTACCAGGATAATAAATCATGATTAGGTTGGATTTAAACCAGGCAAGCAGTGATGCTTCATTAGGAAAACTCAACATAATTAAACACATCAGTAGCAAAACCAACAGAAATCATATGATTATCTCATTAGATGATGAAAAAGCCTTTGATCAAATACAACATCCATTCCTATGAAAAACACTGGCAAGTTTAGGGATAAATGGAGTTTTTCTTGAAATAATAAATAGTATTTATGTAAAACCATCAACAAATATTATATGTAATGGGAATAAACTCAGAGAATTTCCAATAAAATCGGGGTGAAACAAGGAAGTCCATTATCACCATTACTATTCAATATAGTAATGGAAATGAAAGCAGTAGCAATAAGAGAAGAAAAAAAAATTAAGGAATCAGAATTGGCAATGAGGAAGCAAAACTTTGACTTTTTGCAGATGAGATGATGACCTAGAGAACCCAAGAAAATCATCTAAAAAAATTCCTTGAAACAATTAACAAATTCAGCAAAGTCGCAGGATATAAAATGAACCCACATAAATCATCAGGATTTATATGTATGAACAACAAAGCCCAAGAACAAGAGATAGAAAGATAAATTCCATTTAAAATTACTTTAGACAACATTAAATACTTGGAAATCTACCTCCCAAGACAAACCCAGAAACTGTATGAGCATAATTATAAAGCACTCCTCACCCAAATAAAATTGGATCTAAATATTAGGAACAATATCAAATGCTCATGACTAGGTCAAGCTAATATAATAAAAATGACAATTCTACCCAAATTAAATTATTTATTCAGCACCATACCAATTAAACTACCAAATAACTACTTTACTGAGCTAGAATAAAATAGTAACAAAATTCATCTAGGGCAACAAAAGGGCAAGAATGTCAAGGGAATTGTTGAAAAGAAATGTAAAGGAAGGTGGCCTAGCTCTACCAGATCTAAAACCATACCATAAAGTAGCAATCATCAAAACTGCCTGATGTTGGCTAAGAAATAGAATAATGGATCTCTGGCTTAGGAAAGGCTCAAAAGAAACTGCAGTAAATGACTACAGCAAGATACTATTTGAGAAACCCAAAGACATCATCTTCTAGGATAAGAACTCACTATTTGACTAAAATTATTAGGAAAAATGGAAAATATGGCAAAAATTAAGTGTAGACCCACATCTTACATCCTATACCAAAATAAGGCCAAAATGGATACAGGATTTAGACATAAAGAGCCATAGATAAATTAATAGACCAACGATACTCTATCTGATCTATGGAAAGGGGATAAATTTATGACAAAACAAGAATTATAGCACATTATAAACTGCAAAATGAATGATTTTAAATATATTAAGTTTAAAAGGTTTTGCAGTAATAAAATCAATGCTGACAAAATTAGAAGTAAAACAGAAAACTGAGAAACAAAATTCATAACTAGAAGTTCTGATAAAGGTCTCATTTCTACTATATATATATAGTGAATTGCATCAAATTTATAAGATCACAAGTCATTTCCCAATTTATAAATGGTCAAAGGATATGAATAGACAGTTTTCAAATGAAGAAATTAAAGCTATATATATGTAGTCATATGAAAAAATGTTCCAAATAATTATTGTTTAGAGAAATGCAAATTAAAACAACAATGAAATATCATCTCACAGCTGTTAGATTAGCCAAGATGAGAAAAAGGAAAAATGTTGGAGAGGTTGTGGGAGGATTGCTACATTGATGTGTTGCTGGTGGAATTGTGAATGGATCTAATCTTTCTGGAGAACAATAAGGAACTATGCCCAAAGAGCAATAAAACTGTTCATAGCCTTTGACCTAGCTATTCCAATTCTACATCTATATACAGGAGAAACTATATAAAATAGGAAAAGTCCTATATCCAAAATATTCAAAGTAGGATTTTTATAGTGGTAAAGAATTGGAAATTAAAGGGATGCTCATCATTTAGGAAATGACTAAACAAGTTATGTACGTGAATACTATGGAATACTATTGTTCTATAAGAAACCATAAATTGTCAGACTCTAGAGAAGAATGGAATGACTTATGTGATCTAATGCTGAGTAAACGGAGTAAGAACCAAGAGAACAATGTACACATCAATAATATTGTGAGATGAACAACCCTTGATGGAAGCAGCTCCTCTCAGCAGTCCAGAGAACTAGGACAATTGTATTAGACAGGCTATGGACTATATTATCCCCCTCCAGAGGAAGAAAAACAAAATAACACAAAATACACACACACACACACACACATACACACACACACACACACACACACACACACACAAAACCAACCCTTCTGAATCTTATAAAAATCATCTCTTATGTATCTCTTTCCCTTAATCCTAACTCCTCATATCAAAAATTTCTAATTATTAAACATGGTTATCAAAATATGCATGTACAATGCTAATCTGATTGTTCCCTTCTAGGGGGATGGGGTTGGGTAGGGAGGTAGGAAGGAAATTTTGTAACTTAAAAACATCTATGTGCATATGGATGAAAATAAATAAATGAATGAATTTTAAAAAGGGGGAAAAAGCAGTGGAAATCTCATTAGAGCAGGGGAGATTCCTATGGAAGAATTCCCCTTTCTTGAATAATTAATCCCCAACAATCTTATTTTAAGGAATTTCTCATTTGCTCTCATCTTCTTTGAATAAATATCACATAACATTTTGCTTTTGGAGGAAATGGGGGGTTATAGAATTTAGTGATTTCATTATACATGTGTACGTTCATATGCATGTTTTTGTATGTGTAAATATATGATTATATATATATACATCTTTATGAAATAAAATGTATGTATGTATGTATGTTTGTATGTATATGAAATATAATGCACTGTGGTAGATTTAGGAACAAGAGTTCCTGAGATTGTTGTTGAATGAACTGCTTTGGAAATTCACAAGCCTATGGACCATTGTTCAAAATTCTACTTTATTACACAAAATAAAATAAATAGAATTTAAAAGGAAACAAGTTATGTTAAGGTATATTTTTTAAAATATGGACACTAGATAAAGAACTCCTTTGTTATCATAAAATAAAATAAATATATCAGTCTTCCTGGTCATATAAGCAATAAAAAGCCTGGACAGTTTCTCTGTTCCCAATAACTGCTTAAATCTTTCCCAAATAGAAATTATTCAATAAAGATAAAGCAACTTCAGCTTTCTTCCTGTTTAAGAATACAGGAGTGGGATGTCCAACCTGCAGCAGTAAGAATGTGGCATGACAAGGTAAACGCAGGTGGGACTCTTAATTCAATACATCTAGAAGTTTTTTTAAGAAGTGAGTTATTTAAATGTTTGACCAAACATAGCCAGCAAATGATATATTTAAAAGACTTGTGGCAGAAAACAGATTCCCCACTCCTGATCTAGAATATCAAGAATCCAAAGGAAAGTTTACAAAAAAAAACCATAAACTAACATTGCTAACCTAATCCTGAGCTCACTCAGCACACCTTCTACCCATCACCTATGCTACCAGCAACAAGGCTCCATTTGTCAGATCAAGGTGAGCAACCAAGACTTACAATAATACCCATCCCAAAACATAGTGCCCTCTTCATCTTTCTAAGACTTTGGAAATCATAGCTGTAAGGCTACAGAAACTTACCCTGGCTGCAATAGGTAGCCAGGCAGACTTATCCCCTTGGAAGCAAAAGTCTAGCAGGGGTCACAACCCTGTGGCACCAGATGGCAAATGTTTAATCTGTTGATATTGGGGGTGCCAAGGTACAAAACTCTATAGTACTAAATCTAGAAATGGACAAAATATCATAGCTGCAAAACTCTGAATTATCGGTTCCAGATCATATAACTAAGGAATAGAGATTGCAAGACAGGAAACAGGTGAAGATCTGTATTTGATGGGACTTTTTCCTAGGTTAAGGGAAAGAATGCAGCCCTAATACCTTCGTTCTCTTTCTTGATGGTAAGAAAGGATGGGAAGAGGTAGCTGGAGAAACTATAAGTACAGTTGACTACACAAGATGACTTTGTAAATGAAATAAATATTTTTTTTGGAATTGTGATTCTGGGAAGGCACATTTTGTAATTTCTTTGTATCTCCCCAGTGGATAGCAAGATCCTCTTCCACTCAGTTTTTAAAAAATAATTATTAAATTGTATTTATTAAATTATGGTAAAAGTAATTTAAAACTACACAGGTATATGGAAGATTCTGTGGATTAGAGGTATCAAACTACTAATCTGGCCACAAGTAATCTGTAAACCCCCTAATATGGGCAAAATAAGATTAACATATATATATATATTATATATATATATATATGAAATAGTTAATGAAATATTTAACAAAATATTTTTAGAAAATAACAAAAATGAATAAGAAATATTTAACAAAAATACAACAAAAATCAATATGTGTCCTTAAAGAATCTTTTTCTATTTGAGTTTGACTATTGTAGATGATTCAAAGGAATCTCAGATAAGACCCTGAAGGTCATCAAATCAAAGCTTTATATTGATAATGGATCAAGCTTATAAAGTACTCACTCAGTTAAATAGTCATTTTGTATCTATTTCATTAGCTTATCATGTCACACTTCTGCTCAAACATTCAATGGCTCCCTTTCCTACTGTATCAGCTCCTCTCTCTGGTTGTCAAGGCCTTCCTGGTCACAGAATCATAGAATCATAGAGGTGGAAGAGACATTATCTCCATCTCATTCCTGAATAAAGAATTCAAATGTTAACCAAATTCATTCCCTTAAAAGCATCCTTGAGGGGGCGGCTAGGTGGCACAGTGAATAAAGCACCAGCCCTGGAGTCAGGAGTACCTGAGTTCAAATCCGGTCTCAGACACTTAATAATTACCTAGCTGTGTGGCCTTGGGCAAGCCACTTAACCCCATTTGCCTTGCAAAAAAAAAGCATCCTCGGTTCTAGTCTAGTCCTGAAATATACCTTTCTGCTTCCCTCCTAAAAACATTTTCTTCTTGATTTTCTCTTTTATTCTTTCCTCTGTTTTTCTATATCTATGATCCCATTAGCAACTCACCATGATCACTTTATTTTTCTTTGAACTAACTTTTAAATTCTACCATTCTCCACTTAACTAGTTAGCTAATCCCTAGGTACTGCAGCAATTCTAGGGGTCAACAAATGCTAAATACCATGATGTAAAAAATCATGAATTATATTTCAAAAATGTTCTATAGCCTTATATAAGATCATAATGGAAAAGAAAAAAAAAGATCATAATGGATTTGGAACTGGACAACTGTGTTTCATCCAGGGTAGTCACTATACTTCAAATATGATAAAAAATGGAGAATATTTTCTATGAATATGTGTATGTGAGAGACGGATGCTGCTGTCTCTGTGTATCCATATGTTTGTGGCAGGGAGTTATCATTTAAAGGCATACTAAAAATATTAGTATTATAAAAGTGGAAAGAGAATACAAAGAAGGGGATAACTAAGTTCACCAAATTAGAATTCAAGGGAACTTTCAGAAACATCCACTAGATGAGTCTAGGAACAAACAAAGGAACAACTGACCTACTTGATATTCCAAGTAATCAATAGAATGAAAAATAAATTTCATTTTCTAAAATAAATAACATAGATAACTTTCTTGAAATAACAACTTCTATTTCCAAATGCTTCACTCTTTACAAAGACTTTCAGTTTTGGTACAGGTTATATGAGGTAGGAGGTGAAAATGTTTTTATTCTCAGTTTCAATTTGATAGATCAAACATCACAACAGCCATGTTAGATTCAGCTGCCACAATATCTGATTCAAATCCACATATTTCAACTCTTTTTAATGAAATTAGGATGTACAGAGATAAATCCCTTTATCTTTAATGCTAGCACTACATCCAATCAAAAATATGTCTTCATTTCTACATTGTTTTAGGACTGTATTAAAGAAATAACAGCAAATTTGGATGAGTCATAGGTCTAGCTCAATGTAATAGCAGTTTTAATGTTACCAATTATTATTAATACCTATGATAATTAACCTGTTTCAACCTTTGCATAAGATGTCCACTTTGCTTAGAATATAATTCTGACTTACCTTCACCTTTTCAAATTTTTTTTCCTTCAAAATTTTGTCCAGTCACATTTTCAATATATGCTGCTGTCCTTCCCACCTATTATAATGCAATTAAATAGGATATATTATACCCTATTTGCAGCCATTTAAAGATGTACTGAAGAGATTAGATTTAGTATTTATAACGAAAGTTGAAAGAGAATACCATAAAAGAAGGGAAAGACTAAGGTAATCAACCACTGAAATATAAACACAAATATATATATGTATATATATATATATATATTAAGTGTATATTTCTATAAATATATATATATACATATATATTTGATGTATCTTAGGATATATTCATTAGAATATCTGGACTTTGAGAGGTGATCGTTCACCTTTTCTTGCACAAAACCAGGCCTCCACAATGAAAGACCACATTGTTATTTAGTATCTTAATCTGATTTGGAATTCAGTCCTTCATGACTTCAGGATAAGCATTCTTTCTATTACTTGCTGCCAACTTTGTGATAATGATGATGATGGCAAGGACAGATTTTTACATGTTTTTATTTTTATTTTTGAGCAAGGATTTTGCTACCTGTGATGCTCTCCGTAACTTCAGTACTGATCCTATACACAGATATGAGTACAGTTCAAAAACTTCCTTCAAGCATGCTAGAAAATTTTCCATACTTGGCTATGGATTTTCCAGGAAGTACCATGTCTATACATACACCTAAGTATTCATACTTAACCCACTTTGAGTACAAAACACTAATATATATGTATATATATATATAATATATATAATAGGGGTTCTCATGATTTTGTTGATAAAGAAACACAAAGTTAGATGAAAATGGAAAATGATTGCTTCCATTATTCAGCCATATATGTTTTCAGTACCTTCATATTCTTCTTCTAAATTTATCCTCTTTTTCCTAATGCCTTGAATCTCTTTTTTCACCAAGGTGCTAAATGATTGTAGATGAAGATAATAAGTGTCAAAAATATTGGTCTTGTCTTCCAGACAAATAGCTACAAACAACTCGGTCAGTGTTTTTCATATAATAGTTGCTAAATAAATTACTTATTCATTCAGTTTTCATGGTGCTTTTCTCACTGTCCATTTTCTCAGTTCTGAGACTTATGGAACAGATTAATCTAGAGACAGAAGCAATTGCTTACAGCTTACACTTAATGGGACCTTAAAGTTTTCAAAGCTCTTTATATATAAATGAAAACAAGATGGCATCTTGGATAAAGTATTAAACTTTTAATCAGGAAGATTCACCTTTATTAGCTCAATCCAGCCTCAGACACTAGTTTTTTGCCCCTACCATATCAATTAACTCTGATTGCCTCAGTTTCATCATCTATAAAATGAACTGGAGAAGAAATTGGGAATTCATTCTAGTTTATTTGCCAAAAAATTTCAAATGTGGTAATGTATAGTTAAATGATTCAAGAACAAATTACATATATATCTCATATATGTATTTCAATTTAGATGGAAACATTCACTAAAAACAAAGTATATGATTCTAAATATTAACACTTCTCTACTGTTTCTAATATTGTTGAATGGATGAAAATAAGACAGATCCAATCTCAGAATCATAACTGTTGGTTGTAAATAAAGGACCCTTTATTTACAATCTCAATTTACAACTCAGTCTCCCTTCATGGACACTAATTCCCTTATAAATCTTCCCCAACATCCAAGAACCCTCCTTCCTTACATTTTACCATCTCTCCTAGTTTTTAAATGATCTTTTATGAAAATGAGCTTTAGGTACCCTACCTAGGACATTGCTCATTGATGCCAAAAGATCATCTATTTCATTAGTGGAGTTTAAATTATTAAGATTAGGAAAACCAAAAAGAGAATGAGCCTTGTTCTATACTCAGTATAGTATTTCATGGATGACAGAAAGAAATGCTGCTTATATTTCTTAGCTTTTAAAAATTTAAATATCATATTTATTTTTCCCATTACATGCAACAGTAGTTTTTTTGGTTTTTTCTGATTGACAATTTTTTTTATTTTTCCAATTATATGTTATGAAAGTTTTTCAACATTCATCCATATGCATATTTATAAATTACATAATTTCCTTCCACCACCTTCCATAAGTTCCTACCCCACTGCCTTCAGTGCAAGCAGTTTGGTGAATATTGCACATTTACCTTTGTGTTTAACATAGTTTCACATTAGTCATTTTCTGTATGAAGAATTGAGACTAATGGAAAAGAAAGGAAACCTTGAGTTAGAAAAGAAAATCATAAGAGAAATTTTTAAAAAGTAAATGTAATGTTCATTCAGATTTTTAAAGTTTTTCTTTGTAGTTTTTCTTTGTTTAGTTTCCCTTCCTATGGATGTGGATAGCATTGTCTATTACAGGTCACCCAGGGTTATTCTAGCTCTCTGAACTGCTGAAAGGAGTTGCATCCATCAAAATTGATCAACAATGTTTTTGGCAATGTGTACAATGTTCTCTTGGTTCTGCTCCCTTTGCTCAGCATTAGTTCCTGTAATTCATTCCATGTTTCTCTAGAGTTCAAACATTCAAGTTTTCTTATATAAAAATAGTACTTGATAACATTTATTAACCATAATTTTTCATCCATTCCCCTATTGACGGGTATCCCCTTGATTTGTAATTCTTTGCCACTACAAAAAAGAGCTGTTGTGAAGATTTTGCAATATATGGAACTTTTTCCCATTTTTATGATTTATTCTGGATATAGACCTAGTATTGATATTGCTGGGTCAAAGGATTTGATCAATTTCATTGCTCTTTGGGCAAAGTTCCACATTGCTCTCCAGAATGGTTGGGTGGTTCACAATTCTACCAACAATGTATTAATGTTTCAATCTTTGCACAAATTCTACAACATTGAATTTTTTCTTTTTGTCATCTTAGTCAATTTGATAGAGGTCTATGGTTTGGAGCATTATTTTCATATGATTATAGATAGCTTTAATTTCTTCATTTGAAAACAGCCTGTTCATATCCTTTATCATTTATCAATTGGAGAATGACTTGTAACCTTATAAATTTCATTCACATCTCTATATTTTAGAAATGAGATCTTTATAAGAACCTTAATTAAAAATTGTATCCCAGCTTTCTGTTTTCTCCTAATCTTGACAATGTTGGTTTTATTGGTGCAAAAAATTTAAATATAGTCAAAATCATCCATTTTGCAACTTGTATTCTATTTCTTGTTAGGATATAAATTTTCCCCTTTCCATGGATCCATCAGATAGTCTTTTTTATTTTAAATTTATTTATTTATTTTGAATTTTACAATTTTCCCCCAACCTAGCTTTCCTCCACCTACCCCCCTCCCCTTTACATTGCTTCCATGGTATACATTGATCTAAGTTGAATATGATGAAAGAGAAATCATATAGTTAATGAAGAAAAATAAAGTATAAGAGATAGCAAAATTACATAACAAGGTACCAGTCTTTTTTTAAGTTAAAGGCAATAGTTTTTGGTCTTTGTTCAAACCCCACAATTCTTTCTCTGGATACAGAAAACATTCTCCATCACAGATAACCTAAATTTGCGTCTGATTATTGCACTAATAGAATAAGCAAGTCCATTAAGGTTGATCATCATTCCCATGTTGCTGTTAGGATGTACAATGTTCTTCTGTTCATCTCACTCAGCATCAGTTCATACAAATCCTTCCAGGCCTCCCTGAATTCCCATCATTCCTGGTTTCTAATAGAACAATAGTGTTCCATCACATAGAAATACCACAGTTTATTAAGCCACTTCCCAATTGATGGACATTCATTTGGTTTCTAATTGTTTACCACTACAAACAGGGTTGCTATGAATATTTTTGTATAAGTGATTTTTTTACTGTTTTTCATAATCTCTTCAGGGTATTGACCCAGTAGTGGTATTGCTGGATCAAAAGGTATACACATTTTTGTTGCCCTTTGGGTATAATTCCAAATTGCTCTCCAGAAAGATTAGATGAGTTCACAGCTCCACCAACAGTATACTAGTGTCCCAGATTTCCCACATCCCTTCCAATATTGATCATCGTCCATTCTGGCCAGTCTGAGAAGTGTGAGGTGGTAGCTCAGAGATGCTTCAATTTGCATTTCTCTAATAAGTAATGATTTAGAAGGTGGAGCTAAGATGGCAACAAGAGAGGAACGTCTCTTAGAAGCTGTCTCACAAAACTTCGAAACTAAGGACTCTAACTAAATTTTCGAGAGACAGAACCCACAGAGGGACCCAAAGAGGCAGTTCTCCTACTTCAAGGTAAACCAGAAAAGAGCAGAAAGGCTCTGCTCCCCAGGGTCGGAGGGTCAGCCCGCCAGAGGGGTGGCCCACCAGAGGGAAAGACCTTCATCCTCCCGGAGGCAGCCCCAGGGCGCTGGGAACCATGGCTCACAGCAGTGGGGGAGTTTCCTGAGCTAAATGGGCACAAAGTGGGGGAACAAGGCGGGGACACACGTGGAGCCCAGACCTCAGGGCACACAGTGAGCAACGTGGTCTTTTGGCAGCCCAGATCCATGAACAGAAGCAGGCAGAGCCAGTAAGCAGGAGTCCCCAGGGCATGAGCCAGGGGAGTGAAAAGAGAGAGACTGCAGAGCTCTGTCCCTGGAACAGGAGTCTGGGGCTCTGACCACATTCAGATCCTGATTGCAGTCTAGCCCCCCCTCCCCATAGAACAGCAGGGGCCCCTCCACCTCAGCCCTGTGGCAAAGGGGGGTGCATATGGTCATTCACAGACCAGGAGGGAGGACAGAGCCTCACACACTGAGACCCTTGTGGGAGTGTCCCAAAATCTCAGGAAGCACCCCAAAACCAGGCTCAGGCTGGGAAAATGAGCAAGCAGAGAAACAAAAGGAAGACTATGCCTAAATTATTTAATTAATAAGAAATTAATAAGAAATTTCCTGAAATATAGTATCTAGAGTGATTTGTTTTTCTAAGATCTCTCAGGTATAATACTCAAATTACTACATTGTGATTTAACATTAGGTTTGTTACTTGCATGTGTTTTTCAGTAGATTAGATGATTCCTTGAGCCCAGATTTGCAATTCCAATATTCGATGTAAGTCTGGTTTTAGCTGCTATAGATTTCTGAGTTTAACTATATTTTCCATCTCCTTTTATTTTTTATATCTCTTAATTCTTAATGTTTTATTTCTTTCAAATTCTTTTCTTTCACCAAGTGATTTTGTTAGCACTGTCAATTTTTTTACTAATTTCTGAAAATGCTGTTTACTTACTTCAGAACATCTAATAGAATAATTTTGCATTTTTTCTTTTCCTTATCTCCCTTGCTTTTGGTATTTTTGCCAATTCATATGAATGACAATATTTTTGAATTACATTAATAATCTTTTAAAATGTTACTCATTTTAAATTTTAGTTGCTTTCAAATATCTTGTATGTATTTTTAGCCAGTTTTCATGATTATTAGAAGTCTGGTGTCCTTGAGTCTTCTCTATGCAACAAATTAGATCAATATTTCATTATTTCTTTCTTTAAAACAAAATCAATTAAAGAAACTAGAAGTTTGTTGACCTACCTTAGGCAATTTATATAAACACACTTTCCCTGAGTCTTGTATAATGCTAATTTTAGCAAAAAACAACCCAATTTATTTAAAGTAAAAAAGCTAATTTCTATTGGTATGAACTCTTGCTAGGTACTCATATATCACTAGTGTTTTATCATGAAAAGTGATGTAAAAATATTTAGAAGGAGCTTTATGAAAATGTAAATTAATAATTTACAGAACTCAAGTAAAAATGATTAATAGTCTTTAAAATGTTTTTCTTGAATTGAACACTGGCAAATTGTTCAGGTATTTCTTTTTAACATAAGCTCCATTGTAGGCAATAGGGTATGTATGTGTGTGTATGTGTATACATAAATAAATGTGTATATATATATATATAATACATATATATATATATGCATGTGTATATTTAACATATATGAGGAAAGAAAATACATGACGGAAAATGGGAAAATATAAATAGAAGCATATTTTTCATTAAAATACATTAAACAAATCACACATTGAAAAATTGTGATATTTTGACTATAGGGAATGAAAGCTACATCTAAAAGAAGGCTACAGCATTTAGTAAATTCACAGCATTATTTCCCATTGTGAACTCGTTGATGTCAAATCAGGCTGAAATTTGTATAAATATGTATAAATGCATTTTCACAGTGAATACATTTATATGGTTTCTCTCCAGTTTCTCTGATGTCGAGTAAGATTTGCATGAAGGCTTAAGGTTTTCCCACATTCATTACATTCAAAGGGCTTCTCTCCAGTTATTTAAATCAGATTTTATTTGTTTGAGAAGTGTTTTGTCATTGTTTTCAAAAAGTTTTTGAGTCTTCCTTGGCAGGTAGACTCCCAAGTATTTTATATATTGTCTGAAGTTACTTTGAATGGGATTTCTCTTTCTAGCTCTTTCTGCTGCATCTTGCTAGTCATGAATAGAAATGTTGAGGATTTATGAGGGTTTATTTTATATCCTATGACTTTACTAAAGTTACTAATTATTTCTAGTAGTTATTTAGATGATTTTTTTAAATTAAAGGAAATAGTCCTTGAACTTTGTTCAAACTCCACAGCTCCTTCTCTGGATACAGATGGTATTCTCCATTTCAGACAGCCCCAAAATGTCCCTGATTGTTGCACTGATGATATGTGTGTCCATCAGGGTTAATCATCACTCCTGTGTTGCTGTTAAGCTGTACAGTGTTTTTCTGGTTCTTCTCATCTCAGCATCAGTTCATGCAAATCCCTCCAGGCTTCCCTGAATTCCCATCCTTCCTGGTTTCTAATAAAACAATAGTATTCTATGACATACATATACCACAGTTTGCTAAGCCATTCCCCAGTTGAAGGATATTTAGTCAATTTCCAATTCTTTGCCACCACAAACAGGGCTGCTAAGAATATTTTTCAATAAGTGATGATTTTACCCTTTTTCATCATCTCTTCAGGGTATAGACCCAGTAGTGGTAGTACTGGATTAAAAGGTATGCACATTTTTGTTGCCCTTTGGGTGTAGTTCCAAATTTTTCTCCAGAAATGTTGGATGAGTTCACAGCTCCACCAACTATGTAATAGTGCCCCAGATTTCCCACAACCCTTCCAACAATGATCATTATCCTTTCTGGTCATATTGGCCAGTCTGAAAGGTGTGAGGTGGTACCTAAGAGAAGCTTTAATTTGCATTTCTCTAAGAAGTAATGATTTAGAGCAATTTTTCATATGACTATGGATTGCTTTGATCTCCTCATCTATAAATTGACTTTGCATATCCTTTGACCATTTGTCAATTGGGGAATGACTTATTTTTTTTAAAAATATGACTTATTTCTCTGTACTTTTAGAAATGAGTCCTTTGTCAGAAAGACAGAAAGATTGTTTTTCATTTTACTACATTTCTTTTGATCTTGGTTACAATGGTTTTGTCTGTGCAAAAGCTTTTTAATTTAATGTAATCAAAATCATTTAGTTGGTTTGTAATGATGTTCTCCATCTCTTTCCTAGTCATAAACTGCTTCCCTTTTCATAGATATGACAGGTAAACTAGCCCTTGATCTTCTAATTTTTTTATGTCTAAATCCTGAATCCCTTTTGATCTTAACTTAATATAGGGTATGAGGTATCAGTCTAATCTAAGTTTCTTCCATACTAACTTCCAATTTTCCCAGCAGATTTTATTAGAGCATTTTTATCCCAATAGCTGGACTCTTTGGGTTTATCAAACAGCAGATTGCTATAATTGTTTCCTGCGATTGCACCTAGTCTATTCCACTGGTCCACCACTCTATTTCTTAGCCAGTACCAGACAGTTTTGATGACTGGTGCTTTATAATATAATTTTAGATCAGATAGGGCTAAGCCACCCTCTTTTGCACTTTTTTTTTTTCATTAACTCCTTGGAAATTCTTGACTCTTTATTTCTCCATATGAATTTTCCTGCAACTTTTTTTCTAACTGATTAAAGTACTTTTTTTAGAATTTTGATTGATATGGCACTAAATAGGCAGTTTAGATTTAGTAGAAATATCATTTTTATTATATTAGCTCCAGCTATCCATGAGCAGGTGTTTGCTGCATTATTTAAATCTGATTTAATTTGTGTGAGAAATGTTTTACAATTGTTTTCAAAAAGTTTCTGAGTTTGCCTTGGCAAATAGACTCTCAGGTATTTTATACTGTCTGAAGTTATTCTGAATGCGATTTCTCTTTCTAGCTCTTCCTGCTGTATCTTGCTAGACATATATAGAAAAGTTGAAGATTTATGAGGGTTTATTTTACATCCTGCAACTTTGTTAAAATTCTAATTGCTTCCACTAGTTTTTTTGGATGATTACTTGGGATTCTTTATGTAGACCATCATGTCATCTGCAAAGAATGAGAGTTTTGTCTCTTCCTTCTCAAATCTAATTCCTTCAATTGCTTTTTCTTCTCTAATTGCTGAAGCTAATATTTCTAATATGATATTGAGTAGTAGTGGTGATAATGGGCATCCTTGTTTCACCCTTGATCTTATTGGGGATGCCTCTAGCCTTGTCCCACTGAATACAATGCTGGTTGATGGATTCAGATAGCTACTGCTTATTATTCTAAAGAACAGTCAATTTATTCCTACACTCTCTAGTGTTTTTAGCAGGAATGGATGCTGTATTATGTCAAAAGCTTTTTCAGCATCTACAGATATGATCATATAATTTCTGATAGGTTTGTTGGTGATATAATTGATTATACTAACAGTTTTCCTAATATTGAACCAACCCTGCATTCCAGGGATGAATCCTACTTGGTCAAAATGTATTATCCTAGTGATAACTTTGATCATTTTGCTAAGATTTTATTTAAGATTTTTGCATGTATATTCATCAGGGAGATACATTTATAATTTTCTTTTTCTGTTTTGCCTCTTCCTGGCTTAGGTATCAGCACCATATTGGTTTCATAGGAAGAGTTAGGCAGGGTTCCATCTTCCCCTATTTTTCCAAAGAGTTCATATAGAATTGGAATCAATTGTTCCTTAAACGTTTGGTAAAATTCACTTGTGAATCCATCATGCCCTGGAGATTTTTTCTTAGGGAGTTCAATTATGAATTGTTGAATTTCTTTTTCTGAGATAGGTTTGTATGAGTATTTAATCTCCTCTTCATTTAATCTGGGCAACTTATATTTTTGTAAATATTCATCCATTTCACTTAGTTTGTCAACTTTATTAGCATAGAGTTGGGCAAAATAATTCAGAATTATTACTTTAATTTCCTTCTCATTGGTGTTGATTCACCTTTTTCATTTATGATACTAGCAATTTGGTTTTCTTCTTTTTTTTAAATCAAATTGACCAGAGGTTTATCAATTTTATAGTGTTTTCATAAAACCAACTTTTGGTTTTATTTATTAATTCAATAGTTTTTTTTTTTGCTTTCTATTTTATTTATTTCTCCTTTAATTTTAAAATTTCTAATTTGGTATTTAATTGGGGATTTTTAATTTATTCTTTCTTTAATTTTTTAGTTGCATATTTAGTTTATTGATTTCTTTCTGTAATTTATTCATGTAAGCATTTAAAGATTTAATATATCCCCTGACAGCCACTTTGAGTGAATCCTATAATTTTTGGTATGTTGTTTCATTATTGTCATTATCTAGTATAAAGTGTTAGGGGAGGGACGGGGGTGGATCCGCTGGCCTGCTTATACGGGTTACCTTATTAGGAGATGTTTGGAGAATTGATGTACTATTGGGTACCTGGGGTAAGGGAAAGGTGTGGCCTAAGACATATAGGTGGCTACACATCCGGGTGGGGAGAGAGAGATCAGCAGCAGGGAAATGTGATCACGCGTCAATAAAACACCACCTCACTTCCTCGGGTGCTCTGTCTGGTTATTCCTCTTCGGAGGCCGGTGACGACCGAAGACTTACCATGTGTAAAGGTAAGTGAGAGGGCAGGGGATTTACTCGAGCCTCCCCGGTCGGCGGCCCCTAACATCTCTGGCGCCCAACGTGGGGCCGGAGGGCCGACCCTAAGGGAGGTTCAGTAGGACTGCCTGAGTCTGTTAAAAGACTCTCCAGACAGCCTCAGTAACGGAGAGTTGCTGGGAGGGTGGAATGGGCACGACGGGAAGTATCCCCGCGGTGATGCCCGAGGAGAAAGGGGTGGTTGCTGCCCAACTATAAACTGTGTGCTAAGAGCGGCCTTAAAGTCCCTCTGAAGACGTGCAGGGTCTTCATTGAGCATATTTGGGATGTTTGCCCTTGGGTTCAGCATACAGGTATAAAACCCCCGGGAAATTGACCCCCACAGATTTTTCTATCTACAGGGTGGTAGATGCTGTCCTGAACCCGAAGGTCGTCCCCAGTTACCGACCGATTGGCACCCAGGTCGGGGACTCGTTAGCGGGCTCAGATAGTGATAGTTCCGAGGGGGAGGGGGGAAGACCCCCGCCCATGTACCCGTGGGAGGAGCTCGGGAAAGCTCACAAAAAATCGGCAGGGAGTGAGGGGTCGAGCACAGATGGCGCCGCTGCTACCGCCCCACCCGTGGATTACTGGAAGAGAACCCGGAACCACTGGGGCGTCAGCGCGCCAAGACAAGCAGACAAGGAAGTGGATGGTGACGCAGCAGAAAATCAGGGCATTGGCTCTGTGCTACAGCCAGAGGTGTGGGAGGCTAACTGGGGTGCCTTGCCTCCCCCTGCCCCCACTCCCTCAGGTGCACTAGAGACTTGCCGTTCCTCTGCCCCCTCTCAGCCCCGTGGTTTGGCAGCCTGTCGCGCGACATTAGGGGCTCGCGCTCCCCGCCCTAGTCTCCTGGCAGCCAGCGCTGTTCGCACTGTTGAGTCCGGCGAAGACGTGGAGTGGGACGATTGGAATATTTGCCCACTCTTCACTGACCCCTTCACTGGACAGGTCAGTTATGCTCCTGTACCCTTTAAGAGACTGAAGGAATTGAAAGAGGCTGTGACCAGGTATGGCCCTGGGTCACCTTATGTGAAGAAACTTTTGAACAACCTCTTTGCCACTGCCCCGTGGGTGCCCAACGATTTCGACGAAGTCGCTGCCACCTGCCTCGATCCCCCTATCTACCTGGCCTTCAAGGCCCAGTTAAGGAGGGAGGCCCAGAGAGTGTGCAAGGCTCAAGGATATACTAATCCTCTCGAAGATGCCGTAGACATACTTTGTGGCACAGGGGCCCATAGTAGCGTTGAGGCCCAATCATTGCTCACCCCACAGGATTTGGATATTGTTAGGCAGGTGCATCTGGCAGCATGGGATAAGATAGGCACCTTGGCAGGCGGCCAAGCCCCTACTAAGCTCGTTGGGTTAAAACAGAAGGCAGAACAGTCCCCTTTAACTTTTGTGAATGAGGTCCAGGAGACCGTCAAGCAACTTATGGGCAATGGCCCTGGCACTGAGCTCCTTATTAAACAGCTTGTCAGAGACGGCTTGCGCCCGCGGGCTGCCGCCGCCTTATCTTCCCTATCGTCCGATGCCAGCCTGGAAGAAATAATAGATAAGTTAATGGATCTCCCTCGCGAGGACTCCATGTGTAACTTGGTGGCAGCCATGGAAAAGAGAGATGAATGCTTCATGGCTGCCTTACAACAGTTGTCGCTCGGGGGGACCAAAAAGCAAGTGTGTTTTAATTGTGGTAAACCCGGCCACTTTAAGGCACAGTGCCGTGCGCCCCCTCACGGCAACACTCCACGTTGCTTCTCTTGTGGCGGCTTCGGGCACATAGCTAAGTTTTGTAGGCAAAAACAGAAAACACAGAAACAGGACCAGGGAAACGGGAGACAGGGGAGCCCGGCCGCGGGGCATCCCCCTCCCGAACCAGCGGCCAATTAAAGGGGCTTTGTCCGGTCAGAGCTTGGGCTGCTACTGAAGATCAGATCTATCAGATCGGTCCTTGGGAGACACTGGCAATACCGACTCGTATGAGGGCGGCTCCCGCCCTCATCACCGGACCGGATGGCTATACAGATTTTATAACACACACTCAGGTAACGGAAAAACCCCATTCCTCTGTAATTATAACCAACCCACACCCCTATCCCCTTGTCCTGAGAAAGGATCAGGCCATAGGCAAGGCCCTGCCCCTAGATGGGATCCCGGGGGGTGAGGCAGGGCAGGAGTGTCGTCTGGACTGGGTGCTCCCCATAACTTGGGACCGCCCCTCCTTGGAAGTGATAGTGGAGGGTAGACCTATAGTAGGCATCATGGACACTGGGGCTGACTGCTCTGTCATCAACAGTGCCCAATGGAATCAGGAGTGGCCGCTAGAGACGTCCCCTCAGACAGTAGTGGGTGTGGGGGGAAGAAAAGGTGCCCAGAGGTCCGCCCGCTGGTTGAAATGGGAGGTGCAAGACCAACAAGGATTGTTCCTACCCCTAGGTCTTCATGAGTTGCCCTATGCATTGTGGGGGCGGGACATCCTGAGTCAACTCCAGTTGTCCTTGGTCACCCCTGACAGTGTTCAGGGAAACTGACAGGGGCCACGTTAGCGGTGAGGCACTGCCCGAAGATAACGTGGACCAACTCCCAACCAGTGTGGGTAGAGCAGTGGCCCCTGACTGACCCGAAACTCGCTGCCTTGAGAGAAATAGTCCATGATCTTTTACAAAGAAATTGCATTGAGCAGTCATTTAGTCCATATAATTCCCCAGTTTTTGTTATAAAGAAGAAAAGTGGAAAGTGGAGAATGCTTATTGATCTAAGGGCTGTGAATTCCTGCATGCTCCCTATGGGTGCTCTCCAACCCGGATTACCTACCCCGACGGCTGTCCCAAAAGAGTGGCCTATAATAGTAATTGACATCAAGGATTGTTTTTACAGTATTCCGTTACATCCAGAAGATAAAGAAAAGTTTGCCTTTTCGGTCCCTTCACTTAACTATCAAGCACCATATTCCAGATATCAGTTAGGTCTTGGTTGGGGCTGTCTTTTTCAACCCCACGGCTGCTTGGAATGGGTGTATCGTAAGGGACACAAGGCCACCTTATCTGATAAATGGGAGGTCCTAGCCGTAAGTATCTTGCAGGCTGCAGAGCTCTGTCGCGCCACCTTTGGTAGAGACCCCCTAATCAATATGCATTTGTCTCAGGAAATCGGCCAATGGCTGGCAGATAAGTCCTTACCTTGGGCCGTTATCTTAACATCATTTTCCTTTTCCAGTCTATCTTTGCCCCCGTTGCTCCGTTCCTTCTCCAAGTTGCGGCTTGCATTGCCCCGGCCCGTAGTGCACAGTTGTCCTGTAAATGGCCCCAATGTCTTCACTGACGCTACCAAAGCTGGACGTGCAGTAGTTTATGAGCCAGCCCATCGATTCCTCAGGGTGTTTGATACTCCCTTTTCTTCTACCCAAAAGAATGAGATGTTTGCTATTATTAAGGCTCTTCAGCTGTATTCTCATTGTCCAGTTAATATTGTTTCTGATAGTATGTATTGTGTCTTGCTTGTGCCTCAGTTGGAGACAGCTTATATATCCCCACATTCAGCTGTATATGATTTGCTTATTGAGTTGCAGCGTTTAGTTTGTCAACGCCATGCTCCCCTTTACATTTTGCATGTACGTTCCCACATTACTACTGAGGGGCCCATTTTTCACGGTAATGATGTGGCTGATCGGGCCCTTTATGTTGCTGCTCAGTCCCCTGCGCAGCGAGCGCATGCGAAATATCATCTGTCCGCTCGCTCCTTAAGAAAATTATATCATAACCCCAGAGGGGAGGCACGTCTCATAGTCCGGTCTTGCCCCTCCTGTGCTCCCTTTCGACCCCCTTTAAGACAGATCGCCCTCAATCCCCGGGGAGGTTACCCCAATGCCCTGTGGCAAATGGATGTCACTCACGTGGGTCGTAAATTTATCCACATTTCGGTGGACACTTTCTCTTCACTTATCTTTGCCACTATTCAGCCCGGGGAATCTGCTCGTGCAGTTTTGGCCCATTTGTATCAGCAAATTGCTGTTTTGGGGGTCCCTCAGGCCATAAAGACAGACAATGGTCCCGCCTATGTTTCTAAAGCCTTTAAAGGTTTTTGTTCTGAGTTTTCTATTCGCCATACCACCGGTATTCCTTATAACCCCACCGGCCAGGCACTAGTGGAACGTGCCAACCGCTCCCTCAAAACCCTCTTGTTTAAACAAAAAGGGGGAGTGTGCCAGAAAAATGGGTTCCCCTTCATAGAATAAGAGAATTGTCCCACCATGCCCAACCTCAATAACGGTTGAAGAGCTCTTTTCATACCCACAGGTACCCTGACTGTCTTCGTGACCATTATCTTCCTAAGACTGGGACAGGGAGCGGCGCCTGGAGGCGAAGAACAAGTCTGGGGGATACTGCACGCCCTCCCAGCGGTGTTACCTGTGTCCAGGGAGGCAAAAGTCTTCCCCCAGTTCCTGAGTACCAACGCGAGCCATGGGCTGCCTACAGCGTACATCAATCCGACAGAATCCCCTTTTAACACCTCCCTGACATTCAAGCTAACAGATACATTGTGCTTACAGGGAAAAATGAGACCTCATACTGCACAAAGAACTACACGGATCCATGTGTGGGTCTATTTCTACAACAAACAGCATCCCCGGCGAGCCAGAAAGGTCAACAAGTCAGGGGACTTACGGCCTGGCGACCCCTGGTGAACCTGTCAGCCTCTAGAGACTTCTCAATGCCGCGGTGGTCTCCACCCTGTGAGTCTCAGGTTACACTAGAACCGCCATTTCCCTGGCGACGGTGCCAGATGGCTGGGGGATACCCTCTACAAGGAGAAGGGGGGAAGGGGCTCTTGTTTGCAGGTCTGGATTGGACTCGTAATGGCAGTGAGACCCTCATTGAAGATCCCTTCAAGGACTGGCTGCTTTGTGGAACAGGCGGGGGTTGCTCCCTTCTGAATCCGCTTGCATTTGTGTGGGGAGGGGGAGTGGTCGAATTTGGTGAGGTTAATGCCACTGTCAATGATTCTGCTACCATTACCCCTAAAAGCAATGTGTCAGTTCCGGCCACCCCAGCCTGTGTGTGGCCCCCTTTTATTTTCATCTTGACCAATGACACTGAGGAGACCCTTTCCTGCCATAATGTGTCCTGCACACTTAGTCAATGTTGGAATGGGACGAGACATGCAAGGGCCGTTGTTGCCCGAATACCCACCTCCATTCCTATCCCAGTGTTGAATAATCCAGTTGCCTGGAATTACCGACGACCCAGGGATTTTGGGATTTCTCTTGCTATAGCCCTCGCGGTTGCGGCCAGTGCTGCGGCAATTGCAACGGCGGCGATAGCCATGCAAGGACAGATCCAGACTACGGCCGCTTTGGTCAATGTCTCTCGCCAAACTGCAGCTGCCCTTGACACTCAGATGGCACTGAATGCTCAGTTGAGGGGAGGGATCCTAATCCTTAATCAAAGGGTTGACCTATTACAAGATCAGATGGATAATTTGTGGGGGGCGCTTTCCGTGGGGTGCCGGTACAACTACCCCGGGCTTTGCGTAACGTCCCATCCATACCAGAACCACTCATTTGCCGCTGAGTTGTCACGCAACCTGTCTTCCCTCCTGAGTGAGAAATGGACTAATGACTTTGATCAGCTGCTCGGGAGGCTGCGGCTTGCTGTTAATAGTCTCAACAATACGCAGGTTGAACTTGATATTCAACAGGGCTTAAGTTCTTGGTTTGCAGAGGTCGGCAGGTGGTTTGCCTCCTGGGGGGGACTTGGGACCTCCCTTGTCGGAATACTCCTGATAATATGCATCCTTGTATGGTGCCTCTGTCGACTTCGTTGTCAACAGCAGGGTTATGTGCTCCTGACACAAAAGGCCATTATGGCCCTAGAGGGTGGAGCAGACCCGCAGGTTTGGCTTGCCTCCATGGATGACATGTGACACCTAGGGAATAAGACGGGATAGTCCGATGACGGGCAACCTCTCCTGCCCGGCCGCCTAAGACAGGGCCCGAAGGTGTCGGGTTCCTAGGACGGGTAAGGTTCAGGGTTGAGGAGATGACCTAAGACAGGACACTCCCGCTCCCGCAGCCACCTGCAAAAGGATCGAAACTAGCAATGCACTGCTTCAAGGCTAGCCGTGGGAATTTCCCGCTGTTTAAACAAAAGGGGGGAGATGTTAGGGGAGGGACGGGTGTGGATCCGCTGGCCTGCTTATACGGGTTACCTTATTAGGAGATGTTTGGAGAATTGATGTACTATTGGGTACCTGGGGTAAGGGAAAGGTGTGGCCTAAGACATATAGGTGGCTACACATCCGGGTGGGGAGAGAGAGATCAGCAGCAGGGAAATGTGATCACGCGTCAATAAAACACCACCTCACTTCCTCGGGTACTCTGTCTGGTTATTCCTCTTCGGAGGCCGGTGACGACCGAAGACTTAGCATGTGTAAAGGTAAGTGAGAGGGCAGGGGATTTACTCGAGCCTCCCCGGTCGGCGGCCCCTAACATAAAGTATTTAATTCTTTCTATAATTTGTTGTGTGATCCACTCATTCTTTTTGTTTTTTAAATTTTTCAAGGCAATGGGGTTCAGTGGCTTGCCCAAGGCTACATGGCTAGGTAATTATTAAGTGTCTCAGGTTGGATTTGAACCCAGGTACTCCTGACTCCAAGGCTGGTGCTCTATCCACTGTGCCACCTAGCTGCCCCCACTCATTCTTTAAAATGAGGTTATTCAGTTTCCAATTAGGTCTGGGTCTATATCTCCCAGGCCCAATATTGCATATGATCTTTATCGCGTTGTGATCTGAGAGTGATGTATTCATGATTTTTGCCTTTCTGCAGTTGAACATCAGGTTTTTATGCTCTAGTACATTGTCAATTTTTGTATAAGTGTCACGTACTGCAGAGAAAAAGGTATGTTCCTTTCTATCCCTATCTTCCATAAGTCTGTCATATCTAGTTTTTCTAAAAATCTGTTTACCTCCTTAACTTCTTTCTTGTTTATTTTATGATTCGATTTATGTAGATCTGAGAGCAGGAGGTTGAGGTCTCCCACTAGTATATTTTTGCTGTCTTTGTCTTCCAGTAGTTCTTTCAGCTTCTCCTCTAAAACTTTGGATGCTATCCCATTGGGTGCATATATATTCGGTATTGAAATCCCATTATTGTCTATGGTTCCTTTTTAAGAGGATATAGTTTCTTTCCTTAACTCTTTTAATGATATCTATTTTTTGCAGTTGCTTTGTCTGAGATAAGGATTGCTACCCCTGCTTTTTTTTCACTTCAGCTGAAGCAAAATATATTTTTCTCCAAACTTTTACGTTTACTCTGTATGTATCTCTCTGCTTCAAATAAGTTTCTTGTAAGAAGCATATTTTTGGATTCTGGTTTTTAATCCAGTCTTCTATTCACTTACATTTTATAGGAGAGTTAATCACATTCACATTAAAAGTTATAATTACTAGCTTTTTATTGTCCTCTATGCTGTCTTCCCTCTGTTTATATTTTTCTTTTTTCACTTTATCCATATTCCCCAATATTTTGTTTCTGAATACCATCACCTTCAGTGTATTTTCCCCCTTGTATCCAAGCCCTTCCCTTTTCTTTCCCCTTTCCCTTTTCCCCTTCTTCCTTCTGTTAGTTCCTCTTTCCACACTTCCAATTTCTCTTTTTAATACTTGAAAGGAAAGATAAATTCCATAACTTCACTGAGTGTATGTATGTTAACTTTAGACCTAATCTGATGGCTGTAACATTTAAGCAGTTCTTATCTCTTCCTTTCTTCCCCTCTATTAAAATAGGTCCTTTGTACCTCTTTATGTAATGTGATTCACCCCATTCAATTTCCTCCATTCTTTCATCTACTTACTGACCCCCTTTTTAGGAAGATATTGTTTTTAAATCATTCTATCAGGGGCACAGATAAATCATGGGTGTCCATCACTTCTGACAAAGTATATTCTCTGTAATAGAGTTACAGTTCTCAAGAGTTATGAGAATCTTTCTCCCAGGTCGGGATATAGTCAGTTTCATCTTATGGGATAACAGTTTTTTTCCTTTACTCTTTTCCCCCCCTTTTCATGTGTCTCTTTAGTCTCCTTTTCAATTTCCAAATTTTCTATTTAAATCTCATCTTTTCAACAGGAAAAGTTGGAAGTCTCCCATTTTGTTAAAGTCCATCTTTTTCCCTTTTAGACAAGACTCAGTTTTGCTGAAGAGTGGATTCTTGGCTGCATTCTAACCTCCCTTGCTCTTTGGAATAACTCATTTCAAGCACTGTGATCCCTTAATGTTGATGCAGTCAGTTATTGCATAATTCTTACTGTGGCTCCGTGGTATTTAAATTGTTTCTTTCTGGCTGCTTGCAGGATTTTCTCTTTTATCTGATAGTTCTGGAATTTGGCCACAATATTCCTTGGTATTTTCATTTTAGGATTCCTTTCCAGAGGGGATCAATGTATTCTTTCAATAATTTCTTTCAATAATTCTTTCAATAACTCTGGTGCCATGAGATCAGCAGTTTTCCATCACAAAAACCTGTAGTATTAAGTCTAGGCTTTTTTCCTCTTCAATGTTTTCAGGAAGACCAATAGTTCTTAAGTTGTCTCTCCTCAATTTATTATTGAGGTCAGTAGTTTTGATGATGCAGTATTTTAAATTTTCTTTTTTAATTTATTTTTTGGTTTTGTTTAACAGAATGTTATAGTCTCGTGAAGTCATTCATTTCCACAGATTCCATTCTCTTTTTTAGAGAAGAATTTTTTTCATTTATCTTTTGCAACTCCTTTTCCAATTGGTCAATCCTTTTCCATTTGCCCAGTTGAGGATTTGAGAGAATTATTTTCTTTTTTATTTGTCCATTTGAGGATTTGAGGGAATTATATTCATCTTGTATTTGTTCAATTGTATTTTTCAAGGATTTGTTTTCTTGTTGTGAGATGTTAATTTTCTCTTCAGTTTCTTTTCCCAATTTTCCCAATTGACTTTAAACTCCTTTCTAATTTCTTCAAGGAAGCCTTTTTGGGCTGAAGACCAATTCATATTCTCCTCAGAAGTTCTAGATCTTTCCGGATTAGGATCTGTGTTTTCAAAGTAATTTTCAATGCCCCCCTTTTGCTCATATTTGTTCATTTTCCTATGATCTTGTGTTGGGGGAGGAATGGGTTTGGTTCATTGCTTTTGAAAACGATAAAGGTTTTGTTCACTTGGCTTAGTAACTCTAAGTGGGCCGGTCAGTACGGGGCAGTAGTAGCTTTCTCTTGAGTGCTTGAAGCCCTGTCCTTAGGCCTGGATGGAGTGAGGGGCAGTAGCAGGGTCTGAATTATCCTTGAATAATGTGGGTTGGGCCCTGTGGAAGGTAATTTATCTCCCTTTCAGATGAGGGAGCTCTGCTGTCCACACCTTAGTCTGAAGTGGGGTGGGGAGCATTAATGTTTGTTCTAGGAAGAGGGCTCCACTAAAAGTATGGAGCTCAGGATCCCCAGCCCAGCATGTTGATGTTCATCCATGCTCTGAAACTTTCTGTGCTGGAACCTGTCCTCCAGTTTAGTTTGTACTCACCAGACCTCCACTCCCCCAGCCAAAGATTCCTTGACTAAAATTGGTCCTTGGATCCACCACTCACCAAAACCTCCATGGCTAAGGCCAGTACTCCAGCTTCACCCTGCCCCTGCTGGCTCTCTGCTCTCCCCTACCAGTTCATCCACCATCCTTTGAATAGGTGTTCTTCTCCTAGCTTCTCTTTCTGGGTTTTGTCGATTGAATTTCTGTTAAGAGGTTTCTTTCGTGTTATTTGTGAGGGGAAACCAGGAGACTTTAGCACAGTGCCTTTCTTCTCTCCACCATCTAGGCCCGGAAAAAGTAATAGAGTCTTTCTTTATATATTAACTGTTCTCTGGTATCACCATTTATGTCTAAATCAAGTACCTATTTTGACCTTATTTTCATTTATCATGTGAAATGTGGCTCTAGGCCTAGTTTTTGCCATACTATTTTCCAGTTTTCCCAAATTTTTTGTCAAATAGTGAGTTCCTTTCCCAGTAACTAATGTCTTTAGGTTTGGCAAAGAGTAGATTACTGTAGATATTAACCACAGTTTCTTTTGAACCTATCCTAATCCACCAATCTATTACTCTATTTTTAACCAGTACCAGACAATTTTGAGGGCTGACCCTTTATTGTATAGTTTTAGATATGATAGAGCAGAGTGACCTTTCTTTATATTTTATTCATCAGTTCCCTTGATATATTTGATCTTTTGATGCTCATCTGAATTTTGTTATTTTTTTTCTGCATTAGGAAAATAGTTATTTAGTAGCTTGAATGTTGTAGCACTAAATAAGTAATTTAATTTGGGTAAAATTGTAATTTTTATAATATTAGCTTGACCTAACCATAAGCAATTTACATTTTTCCTTTCATTCTTTAGATCTGACTTTATTTATGTGAAAAATATTTTGTAATTATGTTCATACAGTTCTGGGTTTGTATTGGGAGGTAAATTCCCAAAGTAGTTAATGCTGTATGCAGTTACTTTAAATGGAATTTCTCTTTCTATTGCTCTTGGGTCTTGTTCCTACATATAGAAATGCTGATTAATTATCATGGATATTCTTCATATTTTCCTAGTTTGCTGAATTTTTTAATTATTTCAAGTAATTTTTAGATGATTTTCTCTTTACTCTAGGTATAACATCATACCATCTGCAAAGAGTGAAAGTTTTACTTCCTCATTGCCAATTCTAATTCGTTTTATTTCTTTTGCTTCTCTTATTGCTAAACTTAACCTTTCTAATATTATACTGAATAGCAATAGTGATAATAGATATCCCTGTTTCACCCTTGGCTTTATTGGAAATGCTCCTAGTTTGTCTTCATTACATAGAATATTTATTGATGGTTTTAGATAAATAATGTTTATTATTTTAAAGAAAACTCCATTTTTTCCTATACTCTCTAGTGGTTTTAATAGGAATGGGTGTTATAGTTTGTCAAAGGCTTTTTCAGCATCTATTGAGATAATCATATAATTTCTGTTAGTTTTGTTATTGATGTGTTCAATTGTGTTGACTGTTTTCCTAATATTGAACTATAACCTGCATACCAGGTATTTATCCTACCTGATTATAGTGCATTTTCCTAGTAATAATTTTCTGTAATCACTTTGCATCAGTGTTTATTAGCGATATTGGTTTATCCTTTTCTTTGTGTGTGTGGGTTCTTTCTGGTTTAAGTATCAACACAATATTGATATCACAAAAGGAATTTGGTAGAATTCCTCCTATTTTTAAAATAGTTTAGCTAGAATTGTAATTAATTGTTTCTTTAATCTTCGATCAAATTCATTTGTAAATCCATCTGGACTTGGAAACCTTTTTCTAAGGAAGTTTATTGATGCTTTCTTCAATTTCTTTTTCTGAAATGGGGTTATTTAATATTTCATTCCCACCTCTGTTAATCTAGGTAGTTTATATTTCTGAAAATATTCATCCAGTTTTCAAATTTATTGGCATAGAGTTGGGCAAAATAGCTATTATCTTTTTAATTTCCTCCTCATTGTTGGTGAGTGCACTCTTTTCATTTTTAGTACTGGTATTTTGGTATTCTTCTTTCTTTTTTTTAAATCAGATTAACCAAAGTTTTATCTATTTTATTGTTTTTTTTTATAAAAACCAGCTCTTAGTTTTACTTATTAGATCAATAGTCTTCTTGCTTTCAATTTTATTAATCTCTCCTTTGATTTTCAGAATTTCTAGATTTGCATTTAATTGGGGATCCGTAATTTGTTCTATTTCTAACTTTTTAGTGTCATACCCAATTCATAGTTTTCCTCCTTCTCTATTTTATTCATATAAGCAATTAGAGATACAGAACTTCCCTTAAAAACTGCTTTGACTGAATCCCATAAATTTTGATATGATTTTTTATTGTGATCATTTTCTTGGATGAAATCATTGAAAATTTCTATGATTGTGGTTTGATCCATTCCTTCTTTAAAATTATGTTACTTAATTTCCAATTAATTTTTGATTTATCTTTCCATTCATTACATGTAATTTTTATTGTATCATGATCTGAAAAGTATGGATTTGTTATTTTTGCCATTCTGCATTTGTTTATACAGGTGCCATATACTTCAGAGAAAAAAAAAGTATATTCTTTTCTAAACTCATTCAGTTTCCTCTTGAATTCTATTTTATCTAAATTTTCTAAGATGTTATTCAATATTGTAAATTCCTTCTTCTTTATTTTGTGATTAGACTTATTTAGTTCTGAAAGAAGGTTGAAATCATCCATTAGGGTTTTGCAGTCTTTATCTCCTTGTAATTCATTTAGTTTCTCCTCTAAGAATTTAGACACTAAACCACTGGGTGCATATATGCTTAATAATAAAACTTCATTGCCTATATTGCCTTTTAAGAAGATATAGGTTTTTTCTTTATTCCTTTTAATGATATCTATTTTTGCTTTTTCATTATCTAAGATCAGGATCACTACCCATGATTTTTTTCTTTTTTACTTCTGTTAAAGCATAAAATATTTTTCTCCAGTTCTGTTTTTTTTTTTTTTTTGCTTTTACCCTGTCCATATCTCTCTACTTCAAATGTGTTTCTGGTAAACATATTGTAGGATTCGTATTTTAATCCATTTTGCTATTTGTTTCTGGTATTTGCTTCTGATTTATGGGATGGTTCATTCTATTCATATTTACAGATAAGATTACTAATTCTAGATTTCCCTCCATGCTATCTTTCCCTGTTTTTACTTTTCTCTTATTCCTCCTCACTAATGTTTTGCTCTCTTTCCCCTTTAATTTTTCCTTAAAAATTTTAACTTTAGGGGCGACTAGGTGGTGCAGTGGATAGAGCACCAACCCTGGAGTCAGGAGTACCTGAGTTCAAATCTGACCTCAGACACTTAATAATTACCTAGCTGTATGGCCTTGGGCAAACCACTTAACTCCATTTGCCTACAAAATCCTAAAAAAAAAATTAACTTTAAGTTTACTTTCACTTATACCTTCATCTTCTCTTTTATCTGTCCCTTCGACTGTCTTTCCTTTTCCCCTTCCCCTAATTCCCTATAGGGCAGGATAGATTTTTAAACCCAATTGTGAATGTATGTTTTTCTCTCTCTGGACCAAATTTATTGAATAGGATTTATTGAGTGTTCAAACCCTTCCTTCTTTCCCTCTACTACTACCCTCTCTTACTTTCCCTCTACTTTGTGCCTCGTCTCCTGGGATTATTTATCCACTAATGCCTAGCCTTCTCCTAGTATAGTTTTCTTTGCATGCTTTAATTTTTTAAATTATCTTGTACTGGGTGGCTAGGTGGTGCGGTGGATAAAGCACTGGACTTGGAGTCAGGAGTACCTGGGTTCAAATCTGGTCTCAGACACTTAATAATTACCTAGCTGTGTGGCCTTGGGCAAGCCACTTAACCCTGTTTGCCTTGCAAAAACCTAAAAAAAACATGAAAAGATTTGTATAAATCGATGCAAAAAGAAATGAGCAGAAACTGGAAAAAAATGTACTCAGTATCAGCAACATTGTGTGATGATCAACTTCTCAGCAACACAGTGATCCAAAACAAGTACAAAAGACTCATAAAGGAAAATGCTATCCATATCCAGACAAAGAACTGTTGGACTCTAAATTCGGATCAAAGTATTTTTTTTCCAATTACTTTATTCTTGCTTATGATTACACCTTTTTTGTTGTGTTTTTTATTCCATACCTGAGTCTTAAATGTAAATGTATTTTCCTACCTCAAACTTCTTAGCATTTTCAATAGAGGGAAGTGGAAGGAATGAGGGACAACAATTTGGATTTCAAAGTCTTATAAAAAGGAATTCTAAAATTTTCTCAATATGTAATTATGGAAAAATATTATTTAGAGAAAGGGAAAACAGAATATATAAGGAAAAAAATGAAAGAAGCAAGACCTTGAAGTATAACTGCACTTAGGGAATATAGATGATGAGCCCATAATAATGAGAAAGAAATATCTTTTTGATGATGTAGTATCAGAAATGTGAATTATCATCATTATATGCATTTCCTACATATAAGCATTCTCCATGTGTGTACTGATTATTTCTGTGTACACTATATGTACTTGTGGGAAAGTATATCCCTGGTTTATGAGGTAATGTTTTAACTCATAGACTTGATTCTTTTGATGTTTCTCAATGAATGCCATTTATTTTACAGTAATCATGTCTGCAGTCTCAGAATTAAAAGTAATCAACTCTTGGAGGTTCATAACCTTTAGTTTTATGAGTATGGAATATGAGACTAATTTAAACCTGAAGGCATTCTCTAATATCAAATTGAGAGTAACTTCTCAAGGGGGGTCCTATTTCATAGTAGGAGCTCATCCAGGTTTTTATAGCCTCTTATACATAAACAGGAATATATTTGCATAATATAATAAATAGAATCTCCATCAAGAGTATAAAGAAATGAGAGGGGTTTTTTCTTCTTTTTTTCAGAATATATGTAGCTTTCTAAAATGTTTTCTTTGCAAATCCTAGTAGGTAGTTTGGGATGTTTTATATAATGTTTATGTACTGATAATTTCAGTATTATTTTGCCCATTTTAAGTATGAAAGATGATGTGAATAATATGAATATTTTCCCTAGAATTCTTCTCACTCCTTGTGAGAAGGAAACTTTCAAGAAATTTTCTAAAATGGTATTTGTTTAAATATAAAATAATATGCTTGGAATAGGTTTACATAAAACCTGTCTAGTGATCCAGCCTCAGGATCGAGGGCTATTGAAATCTTCTTGATAGTAAAATTCAATTAAAAATTGCATTCAAAATTATTAAATAGATGGGGAAATAGTCTAACAGGGAGAAAAATTTTAAATCAAACTTTTCAGATGATAATGTTATGAAAAATAAATAAAATTTAGTATAAAATATATATTCCAAGCATGAGTCATTAATAATTCTATTTCTATGAAGGTAAAGAAAAGGATATTTGGTAAAAAAAAATGGTGATATATAAAAAAAGAGAATCTATAAAAAACATTTAAAAAATAAATCTTGGTTCCTCTCTATCTCCATATTCACCAAGGCAACAAAACTGGATTTGGAAGATGTTCCACAAGGTAGTTGAAATTACACTAAATATTAGCAATAAATGATCCCTATGGATTAGAATTTTTATGTCTCAGATGACAAGGAAGCCATGTCATTTGTTAAAAACCTAATATGCTGGAAGAAACCAAATTTTCATGATGAACTGTTTGACCTTTAAAAAGAAAGCTTGCTGAAGCTAAATAAAATAAACATAATATATATTAACCCATGCACTTGAAAGGGAATAGGGCAAGATTCATTATATTTACAGAAGTGCCAACTATGGCAGTCATAAACCATTATGAAAAAAAAGATATGAATGTCTAAGAAATTGTCATATGAGCAATCCATAGCCATATGAAAAAATGCCCTAAATCATTAATTATTAGAGAAATGCAAATTAAAGCTTCTCTGAGGTACCACCTCACACCTCTCAGACTGGCCAATATGACCAGAAAGGATAATGATCATTGTTGGAAGGGTTGTGGGAAATCTGGGACACTATTACACTGTTGGTGGAGCTGTGAACTCATCCAGCCCTTCTGGAGAGCTATTTGGAACTACGCCCAAAGGGCAACAAAAATGTGCATACCCTTTGACCCAGCAATACCACTACTGGGTCTATATCCTGAACAGATGATGAAAAAAGGGTAAAAACATTACTTGTACAAAAATATTTATAGCAGCCCTGTTTGTGGTGGCAAAGAATTGGAAATCAAGTAAATGTCCTTCAGTTGGGGAATGGCTTAGCAAACTGTGGTATATGTATGTCATGGAACACTATTGTTCTATTAGAAACCAGGAGGGATGGGATTTCAGGGAAGCCTGGAGGGATTTGCATGAACTGATGCTGAGTAAGATGAGGAGAACCAGAAAAACACTGTATAGCCTAACTGCAACATGGGAGTGATGATCAACCTTGAAGGACTGGCTCATTCCATCAGTGCAACAATCAGGAACAATTTTGGGCTGTCTGCAAAGGAGAGTGACATCTGTATCCAGAGAAGGAGCTGTGGAGTTTGAACAAAGTTCAAGGACTATTCCTTTTAATTTAGGAAAAAACATATATCTTATTGTCTGATCTTGTTACCTCTTAGACTTCTCGTCTCTTCTTTAAGGATATGATTTCTCTCTCATCACACCCAATTTGGATCAAGGTACAACATGGGAATAAAGTAAAGACTGACAGATTGCTTTCTGTGGGTGGGTGGGGAAGTAAGATTGGGGGAAAATTGTAAAACTCAAATAATATCTTTAATAAAAATAAATTAAAAAAAAGAAATTGTCATATGGATTTTGATAAAATGGATTAATATGAGCCTAGGGTAAAAGTGTCAAACACCTGAACTGTGGAAATTGTAGCTGCAACATGAAAAGCTTAAACAGAAACATAGCCCTTGTACACAACAGTAGGAAGCAAGAGTCCACCTATGATTTATCGAAGTAGTAGAGAATTCTAATTCATGCCATATGATAATGTTATCTGTTGTCTGGAGACCATTATATATATATATATATATGACCTCCCAGAAAGATGATCTCAAGTTAAAGGTATTTGTTTTCTTTTGATTCCTTATACAAAATGAAACAATATATGAAAGTAAGGAAAAGTGCTTATTTCTTTTTAATCATAAGAAGTCTTCTATTCCACCTCTCCCTGCCAAAAAGAAAGAAAAAAAGAAGAAATTATGAATTTTTGCAACATGAAAAGCATCATTTGGCATAGGAAAATTCATATTTTTTAAAACATTGTCATGGAATTTGCCTTTTACTTTCTAGATGATGACATAATTCTCTTTAGTTTGGATGTGAAGTTAAATACTGCCATACAACTTTCTACAAATTTTTTATGTTTGCCATTACTTCCTCAGGTAAGTAAAAAGAATAGAATTTGAAGAAAAGAGCAACATTAATGAGGATTTGAACTTCTTGAAACAGTCATAAAATTATAATGTTGTAATAAATGAAAGCAAAAAAAACATATGATTATAAAAATGAACTTCAGAAAAGAATTTCAAAAGATTCAATTTAACTGTATTAAGTAGTGACTCATTTTCATATGAACAACAGGCTATATTAGACAGACCCATGAGTTCTGAGTAAGAAGAGAAGAGCACAAGTTCTGATTTCCTTCCTAGCTAGTTATTCTTCCATGGGAAAATCACATCAACTCTAAGAGCCTCCAATTCTTTATCTATTAAATGGGTTTAGTAACTATGTCATCATATATCCCCCTGATTGATAATAGTTCTTATTAACCACAAAATAGTAACCAAGTATGACATTCTTTAGAGGTAATCAGGAAATTAGTATCTATTAAGTGTCTGCTATGTGGCACTAATATTAAGCACTAGGAATACTTCATACTGAATTTATTAGTTTGCTAAATGGAGTTGGAAAGTATTTTTTTATGAGTCCTTTAGAATTTTGTTAAGTACCAACAATCAACCAACTAATCACTCAATCAACATTTTTTTAACCATATAATATATTCCAGGCACTGAGCTAAGCAAGCAAAGATAGTTACTGGAATAAAGAGGTACTAAGTAAGATTTCCTGGCTTTTCAAAAATCCTGTTTCTCATGACTTCTTATAGAATAAGAATGTTCCATCACGTTCCTATAATGCAGTTTGCTCAACCAGTCCCCAATTTATACTTATTGCCACTATGAAAAGAGCTGCTATGAATATTTTTGTACAAGTGGAATTTTTTACTTGTTTTTGTGATCTCTTCAGGATATAAACCTAGTAATGGTATTGCTGAAACAAAGGATATACACAGTTTTATTGCCTTTGGGGCATAATTCCAAATTATTCTCTAGAAAGACTTCACCAACAAGTCATTAGTGTACCAATTTTCTCAAATCCCTGCTAACATTTATGGAAAGGGGAGAAGTTTATGTCCAAAGAAGATATGGAGAATATTATAAAAGACCAAATGGATAATTTTGACTACATTAAATTTAAAAGTTTTTGCTCAAACAAAATCAATGCAAACAAGCTTAAAAGGAATGCACTAAGTTGGGAAACAATTTTCACAACTAGCATTTTTGACAAAGGACTCACTCACTTCTAAAATACATAGAGAACTGAGTCAAATTCCCCAATTGATAAATGGTCAAAGGGTATGGAAAGGCAATTCTCAGATGAAGAAATTAACACTATCTATAGTCATAAGAAAAATTCTCTAAATCATTATTAATTAGAGAAAGGCAAATTAAAACAACTATTAGATAACCCCCCCCACACACACACACACCTATCAGATTGGCCAAAATGACTAAAAAAAGGAAGATTTACTTTAGTAGGTATGATTGATGGAACATGAAGAAATCTATGGAGGTCAGTAATGAGAAAAAGAGGCATAGCAATCCAGGCATGGGGGATAGCAAAAAAATTGTTGAGAGTCAAAACATATTTTTTCCATGTAGTAGCCAGAAGGTTAGTATCCCTGGATCAAAGAGGATGCTTTGTGTAATAAGGTATAAGATGATTAGAAAGTTCAGAGGGTGATGGGTTAAGAAGGACTTTGAATACTAAACAGAGGAGTTTGTATTTGCTCCTGGAAGGAATTGGAAGTCACTGGTATTTATTGGGTGGCAGAGGGGGATGGCATGATCCAGTCTGTGTTTTAGTGATTTATTGGAACAGTCGGTCCTCCGTGGCTCTTAATTCCCCTATTATTAGAGAGGGAAACATCATCCCCCCCTCTCAAGTTTGCAAACTCATGTTTGCACTCAAGTTTGCAAACTCAAGTTTGCACTCAAGTTTGCGAACCATCATGGATTCCTATCTTTCACACATATCCATAACCAAATTGTTGACAAGGTCTATAGATTTTACCTTTGTGACATATCTAAAATACTTCTCCTCCACCCTACCCTTCTTTCCTCTAATACAACCACTACTCTTGCAGGCTCTCATCACTTCACATCTTGATTACTGCAATATCTTAATGCAGGGTCTGTCTACCTCAGTCTCTGCCCATTTCAATCCTTTTTTCATTCAGTCACAATTTTCCTAAGATGCAGCTTTAATTATGCCATTACCCTATACAGTACTCTCCAGTGATTATCCATAATCTCCAGGAGCAAATATAAAATTTATTATGTAATTTATTATATAATATTATATAATTATTATATAATAAAAATATCAGAAATCCATTCTTTATAACCTAGTCTCCCCTCTTTATTCCAATACTTTCCAATGTTTAATTAGTTCATATTCATCCTGTCCATTGCTTCCTTTTTTCTCATTTCCATGTGGTCTCCCCCTCTATCCTTGAAGGCAAAGATGTCCTTTGTCTCTTTTTTGGAATTCCAGTCCTTAGTACTGTACAGGTCACAAAGTGGATAATTAATAAATATTTACCTGATGAATGATAAGGAATAAATTAACATATTTGTGGCAGTAGGAAATGAGCTATTAGAGAGGGATATGTAGCTGCTGGCTGCTTGAGTTTGGTTCTGTCTATGAGGATTCATTATTCAGACTCGGAAAAGCACTGGTGGAAAGAAAACAAAAATTTATTGAAGTAGTTTGCACACATAAGAAAATGGTAGGTAAAGAAAGACAGAAACAAAAAAGAAGTCAAGCTGAGCTTGACTGAACCTACAAGTCAGAGACAACTGGCAGCCCTGAGTGGAGTCCAAACCAGGTTTTTATGTCTTGTCTTTCATCCAGAGGGTGAAAGGTGAACTCCTTTCCCCTACTGGACCTGGAATTAGGTAGAGGGTGAAGCCTAAGGAGATCAGGATACAAATTTTACATTAAACAATGAATCAATGGTAGTTGATTTACATCAAGAATGGGGATCTCCACCCAATTTTACAAGATTTAGTAGTTTTTAAGATTAAAAATTTAGTTTCTGCTACATTCATAGTTCTCTGTATCTTTTCTGTGGTAGTCCATTTATATCTCAAGAGTATGTGGTAGTCAATTTATAGCTCCACCCAATTTCTACATTCATATTTCTCTATATCTTTCCCTGCATCAGAGAAACTGAAAATAAGTGAAAGTGGAAATGACAGAAACAATAATCTTTTGGGAAAAAATAGAATAATATAGGATTATTTCTGTCAAATAGAGGTAAGGGATAAGATCACATCTTCATGTTAGACAAGGAAAAAGTAGGGAACCAAAGTAGATGGCACTGAATTGTAAAGGGATGAGGGAGAGGAGAAAAGAGGAAGCTCATCACTAATAGTCTAATATTTTTCTGTAAAATATTCATGTCCTCAGCTGAGAGACTGGGGAGAGAGAGTGGAATAGGAAATTTAGTCTGAAGGAGCCACTATGGCATGTGAGATAGTGAGTTGATATGGGAGTTACAGTTTGATTACTTAGCAGCTACTCTGATTTCTGATCTGCATGGCTTTCTATAAATCTCACCTAAAACCAAACCTGTTACCAAAAAAAGCCCCCGCCAAAAGCAAAAACAAAAGCAACCTTCTTCAGTTCCTCTTAAACACAAGAGATTTCCTTTAGAAGATTATGTCCTATTTGTCCTGTATATATTGTTTGTCTTTTATATATTTGTTTTTATGTTGTTCTTGATGGCTAAGACTGTCTTTCCCCTGCTTTTGTATATGCCAATACATTTTAGATGTTTAAAACATGTTTATGCAATGACTAGTTAATTGACTGTAATTCTGATCAACACAATGATGACCCACCACAATTTGTAAGGAAACATAATGAAAAATGCCACCTACATTCAGTTAGTGTACTGACAAACTCATTATATAGTTTGAAGTGTATTTTTTCTCCCTCTCTCTTTTTTCTTGCTATTTTGATTATTGCTGAAATTTGTTTTGTATGATTTCATGTGAATAATAAGTTTTGTATTTCTTGCATTCACATTGGCTGAAAAGATAATTTAGAAATGAAGATTTGCCTTGGGAAGAAGATTGCCAAGGATTTTATGTTGTTTGCATAAATGGAATTTCTCTTACTATCTCTTGCCCTAGGACTTCATTGTTCATATATAGAAATGCTGATGATTTAGATGAATTTTTGTGTGTCCTGTTACATTGCTGAAGTTACTAATTGTTAAAAGTAGTTTTTAAAATTGATTTTCTAGGGATCTCTAAGTTTACCATCATATAATCTACAAAGTGTGAAAACTTTGCTTCCTTGCTGACAATTCAAATTCCTTCAATTTGTTGTTCTTCTCTTATAGGTAAGTAAAGCTAACATTTCTAATACTATTTGGAAGAGTAATGCTGATAATGGACAACCTTGTTTCACCTCTAATCTTATTGGAAATATTCCTAGTTTATCCCCATTACATATGATATTTGTTGATGGTTTTAGATAGATACTGCTAATTGTTTTAAGGAAAATTCCATTTATCTTACACTCACTAATGTTCTTAATAGGGATGGATATTATATCTTGTCAAAGGGTTTTTCAGCATTTCTTGAGATAATCATATGATTTCTTTTGGTTTTGTTATTGATATGTTCAATTATGTTGAGTATTTTCCTACTATTGATCCATCCCTGCCTCCCTGGTATAAATTCTACCTGATCATGGTGTATTATCCTAGTAATAACTTGTTGAAATCTTTCTGCTAAAATTTTATCTAAATTTTTTTCATTAGGGAGATTGGTATAAAATTCTCTTTGTTTTGACTCTTCCGGGTTTAGATATCAGCACTGGAATTTGGGAGAACTTCTCTATTTTTAAAGATAATTTATGTAGAATTGGAATTAATTGTGTTAATCCATCTGGTTGTGGAGACGTTTTCTTACAGGGTTTATTGTTGGATTCTTCCATTTCTTTTTCTAAAATGGTGTTATTTAAGTACTTTATTTCCTCTTCCATTAATCTGAGTAATTCATATTTTTAAAATATTCATTCATTTCACTCAAATTGTTAAACTTCTTGGCATATGGTTTATCAAAATAGCTCTGAATTATTTCTTTAATTTCCTCATTGGTGGTGAGTTCTCTTTTTTCATTTTTAATACTGGTAATTTGATATTCTTCTTTATTCATCTACTTTATTGGTCTTTTCAGAAAACCAACAATTATTTTTACTTATTAGATCAATGTTTTCTTTTTTTAATATTTGTTTTATTTTGTTTTACTTATTTATTTAAGGTAATGGGATTACATAACTTCCCCAAACTCACACAGGCAAATTATTAAGTGTCGCAGTCCAGATTTGAACTCACGTACTCCTGACTCCAGGGCCGGTGCTCTACCCACTGCACCACTTAGCTGCCCAGATCAATGCTTTCTTGCTTTCAATTTATCAGTCTCTCCTTTGATTTTCAGAAATTCTGATTTGATCTTTAATTTGTTCTTTTCCTAGCTTGTTAGTTGCATACCCATATCATAGATCTCCACTTTCTCTTTTTTATTCATATAAGCATTTAGAGATTTAAAATTTCACCTAAAAACTGATTTGAATGCATTCTATAACTTTTGCTATGATGTTTAATTTTATCATATTCTTGAATGAAATGGTTGAATATTTCCAAGATTTGTTTGATTCACTCATTCTTTAAAATTGAGTTAGTTAGTTTCCAACTAATTTTAAGTTTATCTATCAATTTTTATATTACACATTACTTTTATTGCATCATTAGCTGAAAAGCATGCCTTTAATATTACTAGATTTGGTTTTTAGACCCTAGTTCATGATCAGTTTTTGTACAAGTGCCATGTACTACAGGGAAAAAGATATATTATTTTCTATGCCAATTCAATTTGCTACAGAGATCTAATGATTATCTAAGTTTTCTAAGATTTTATTCCCCTTCTTAATTTCCTTCTTATTCATTTTGTGGTTAGGTTTATCTTATTCTGAGAGAGGGAGGTTGAAGTCCCCCATTATTTGTCTGAGATCAAGATTACTACCCCTGATTGGCTTTTTTATATCCATGAAACATAATACAACCCTTTACCTTCATGTTACATGTATCTCTATTCTTCAAATGTGTTTCTTATTAACAATATATTGCAGGATTCTGATTTTCATTCTAGTCTGCTATCTGCCACCATTTATGGGAGAATTTATTCCATTTACATTTACAGTTAAGATTACTAATTCTGTATTGTCCTCTATGTTGTCTTTCTTCATTTATACTTTTATCTTTCCTTTCCTCTTATTCCTCCTCAACCAATGTTTTGCTCCCTATCTCCTTGTAATGGAAAGGATTATGACTGCATAGATTTTTTTCTCTCTTTTTTAAAGGATTTTTGCAAGGCAAATGGGGTTAAGCAGCTTGCCCAAGGCCACACAACTAGGTAATTATTAAGTGTCTGAGGTGGGATTTGAACTCAGGTACTCCTGACTCCAGGGCCGATGCTCTATCCACTGTGCCACCTAACCACCCAGCATAGATTTTTAATTTGGTAAGCTTGAATCTGTCCCCACAATGACATGTTCACTCTGTTTTAAGTCTTTAAATGAGAACTTAATGATTAATATACTTATAACCAAACATGCATATATATATATATATATATATATATATATATATATATATATATATATATGAAGGAAAATATCAGCATAGATGGGAAGGGAAGGGAAGGGAAGGGAAGGGAAGGGAAGGGAAGGGAAGGGAAGGGAAGGGAAGGGAAGGGAAGGGAAGGGAAGGGAAGGGAAGGGAAGGGAAGGGAAGGGAAGGGAAGGGAAGGGAAGGGAAGGGAAGGGAAGGGAAGGGAAGGGAAGGGAAGGGGGAAGGGAAGGGAAGGGGGAAGGGAAGGGAAGGGAAGGGAAGGGAAGGGAAGGGAAGGGAAGGGAAGGGGGAAGGGAAGGGAAGGGAAGGGAAGGGAAGGGAAGGGAAGGGAAGGGAAGGGGGAAGGGAAGGGAAGGGAAGGGAAGGGAAGGGAAAGGGAAGGGAAGGGAAGGGAAGGGAAGGGAAGGGAAGGGGGAAGGGAAGGGAAGGGAAGGGAAGGGAAGGGAAGGGAAGGGAAGGGAAGGGAAGGGAAGGGAAGGGAAGGGAAGGGAAGGGGGAAGGGAAGGGAAGGGAAGGGAAGGGAAGGGAAGGGAAGGGAAGGGAAGGGAAGGGAAGGGAAGGGAAGGGAAGGGAAGGAAGGGAAGGGAAGGGAAGGGAAGGGAAGGGAAGGGAAGGGAAGGGAAGGGAAGGGAAGGGAAGGGAAGGGAAGGGAAGGGAAGGGAAGGGAAGGGAAGGGAAGGGAAGGGAAGGGAAGGGAAGGGAAGGGAAGGGAAAAAGAAATGAAAACTTACCTAATGGAGGAGGATCAAACAACTGGGATTCTGGTTGTCTGGGAAATTTGAGTGATAACATGAGATCCAGGGTCTCGATTGGAAAAGTCATCTTTGGCAGAGCATTACTCTCAGAAGAAGGTGATTTCCAAAGTCCACTTTACAAAAAACTTTTATGGTGTTCACACAAAAGTGGCAAGGGTTTACAAGACTGGGTTCAGTGATCTGGGCAGTTTTGACCAAAACACCTTTAGATCCTGAGTACTTTCTCCAGGTGTTTTGTGGTAAACACACCCAGGGACAGGTCAAAACCCCAGGTGTGGACCCCAAAACATGTTTACTAGGAATGTTTCCTAATCTATTTATGACCATCCCTTCTAATCATGCTTCCACCCTCTTCAACAATTGTATTACAACCCTCCTAATTTAGTCAAGTCATTTCTGATTTAATTATGCATAGAAACTCTAAGTACTGGCACACCCTGAAGGTCTCTCTTAAGAACTTTAGAGTTGATTGTAAGACATGGGAGAAACTGGCACTGAAGCAGAAAGCATAGGGTGTACTCATCAGAGAAAGTACTGAGACAGAAATAAAGTAGCTCAAAGGAAAGGTGAGTTTAGAATAAATGCCCCAGGTGTTCACCAGAACTATTTGTGTCTGACTTGTCATAGAACATTCTCAGCTCAAATTGGTTTGATTAGTCACAGTCAGCACACTGTAATTTGTTTCAAATATAGTGATATAATTTTTGATCTTTCATGATGAAGGAAAAGAACCAAGCACACCCATATCCTCCAAGTTCAATTCCTTCAACTATATTCAAACCTTTAATTATTTGAAGAGAAATACAGTTTTTAAGAGTTACAAGTGTTATCTTCATTTATAGGGTTATATCCAATTTAATGTTCCACACTAGCACTTTTTTTAGCCTTTCCATTTATCTTTTTATATAGTATGTCATGTATTTGAAGATTGAATTTCCTGTTTAGTTTTGATCTTTTTATCAAAAAATTTTAGAAGTCCTTTATTTCACTGTTTGTCCATCTTTTCCCCTGTCAGAATATGCTGGATTTTGCAAGGTAGTATATTCTCGGTTGTGATCCAAGGTTCTTTGCCCTCTGAAATAATAGGTTTTTTGCAAGGCAATGAGGTTAAGTGGCTTGCCCAAGGGAACACAGCTAGGTAATTAAGTGTCTGAGATCACATTTGAACTCAGGTCTTCCTGACTCCCCTGTGCCACCTAGCCACCCTCTGAAATATAATATTCCAGGCCTCTCAACCGGACATGTTGAAACTGATAGATAAGTCCAGTATAATTCTGATTGGGCTTCCTTTGAATTAAATTGCTTCTTTTTTGGTTTCTTGGCTATGATAGTCCTTAGAGTTTTTGTCCAGGGATTTCTTTCTAGAGGTGTTCTGCGTGTTCTTTCAAGGACTACTTTGTCTTCTTAATTTAGTATATTAGGAGAGTTGACTGTGATAATTTCATGAAGGAAATTAAGAAGACTCCTTTTGTTTTTTTGATCTAGACTTTCAAGTTGACCAACAATTCATAAATTATCTCCTGCATCTATTTTTCAGGTCACTTATTTTTCTTAAAAGGTACTTTACATGTTCTTTGATTTTTTTTCAGTTTTTTGATTTTGTTTGATGTAATTTTGATGTTTCATTGATTCGTTAGCTTTTATTTATCCAATTCTAATTCTGTGAGTATTATTTTCTTCAGTTAGATTTTTGCTTTTTCCTTTTCCAGTTGGTTAATTTTGCATTTTCTGATTTGTATTCCATTTCCTCTTGGTTGATTTTATTTTTTGATGTGCTACATTCTTTTAGTTTTCTTTTTACCTTTCAAGGATTTTATTTCTTTGGTCAAATTTTCATAATTTTACTGTATTCTCATTTCATTTTTTTTCATTTTTCTTCTTCATCTTTTATTTATCTTTTAAATTTTTTAAGTTCTTCTAGAAGATTTTGAATTTGAGTCCAATTCACAAACTCATTGGAGGTAATTTGTCACTGCTTTCTTCTTCTGATATGTAATTTTAATCATCTCTATCTGAAGAATAAGAAAAGAGGGTGATTGACAATATCAAAGGTTACTAAGAGGTAATAAAAGATGAGATTAAAAATGTAAATAAGATCTGAAAATAAGAAGCCATTAATAATTTTGTACAAAACAATTTGTTGAATTTTGACTGAAAGTCAGATAATAATTTAAAAACAAAGGAAAGAAAAAGATTGTAGAAACATCAATTGTAGGTAACCTCCTTAAGGAGTTTAGATAAAAAGGGGGTAAGATAGAATGATGATTAGTGGAGATGGATGAATCAAGTGAGGATGGAAGGGACATGGGCACATTTGTGGCAAACAGGAAGCATCCAATAGATGAAGAAAGATTGAAGATTAATCAGATAGGAGAAATGAAAGAGGGATCAATTAGTTGTAGAATGTAATGTGGAATTAGATCAATGGTACTCATTTAGAGGATTGCTTGACAAAAGGAAGGGAGATTCTATTTGAAAAAAGGCATGAAGGATTTGAGTGATGTGAGGTGAGGGCTGGGAAAAGAAGGAACTCCCAGTGAATGATCATATTTTTTTTTTCTGTGTAATACAAGACAAGGATTTTTAATTGAGAAGCTAGGAAGAAGAAAAATGAGGAAAAGATTTCAAAAAAGCTTCTGGAGTAAGTATATAAGATAGTGAATTTATTAGAGAAATATGAAAGAACTACAGGATAGAGTGAGGACCTAGTGGAGATAATGTAAAATAAAAACAAAAGTTTATTTTGTGTTTTTTTTTCCTCAATTACATGTGAAAAAATTAACATTTGTTTTTAAAAGTTGGATGTACAAATTCTCCTCCTTCCTCCATCTACATACCCACTAATTGTGAAAACATGAGATCTAATATGTGCTGAATATGTATAGTTATATAAATTTCCATAATAGTTACACTATAAAAAAGCATAGACCAAAAAACCCCAAGAAAAATGAAAAAGAAATAAAAATTAAATCTATGCTTTAATCTGTATTCAATATCAACAGATCTTTCTTTCTTTGAGAATGGATAGCATTTTTTCCATCATAAAACCTTCAGAGTTGTCTTGGGTTGTTGTACTGCTGAGTCATTCACAGTTACATTATTACTGTAACTTTTTACAGAGAACATTTCACTTTGCAACAGCTCATGTAAGTCTTTTCAGGTTTTACTAAGAGCATCCAGCTCATCATTTCTTTTGTTTCTTTTTATTTATTTATTTACTTACTCACTTATTTATTTATTTATTTATTTAAGTTTTACGATTCCCCCCCAAATTCTCATTTCCCTCCCTGAACCCCCCCACAGAAGGCCATCTTTTAGACTTTATATTGTTTCCATGGCATATATTGATTTAAGTTGAATGCGATGAGAGAAAAATATCCTTAAAGAAAAAAAAAAGTTTAAGAGAGCAAGATTGCATAATAAGATAACATGTTTTTAAATTAATGGTAATACAAAATTGAATAGTATTGGTGATAATCAGCAATGTTGTTTCATACCTACTCTTGTTGGGAATAACTCTAGCTTATCTCCATTGCATATAATACTTGTTTATGGTTTCAGATAGATATTACTTATTATTCTAAGGAACAATCCATTTATTCCTATACTCTCTAGTGTTTTGGTAGGAATTGGTGCTGTATTTTGTCAAAAGATTTTTCAGCATTTATTGAGATAATTATATGATTTCTGATGGGTTTGTTATTGATATCATTAATTATACTAAGAGTTTTCCTAATATTGAACCAACCCAGCATTCCTGGGATAAATCCTATGTGGTCATAATGTATTATCCTAGCAATAACTTGTTGTAATTGTTTTGCTAAGATTTTACTTAAGATTTTTGCATCTATATTCATCAGGGAGATAGGTCTATAATTTTCTTTCTGTACTTTAACTCTTCCATATTGGTGTCAAAGAAAGAGTTCCATCTTCTCCTATTTTTCCAAAGAGTTTATACAGAATTGGAACCAATTGTTCCTTGAATGTTTCATTTGTGAATTCATCTGGCCCTGGAGATTTTTTTCTTAGGGAGTTCAATAATGGCTTGTTAATTTCTTTTTCTGAGATAGGATTATTTAGGTATTTAATTTCCTCTTCCTTTAATTTGGGCAACTTATATTGATGTAAATATTTGTCCATTTCACTTAGATTATCATATTTATTGGCATAGAGTTGGGCAATATAATTCTGAATTATTACTTTAATTTATTCTTCATTGGTGGTGAATTCACCTTTTTTCATTTATAATACTAGTAATATGATTTTCTTCTTTTTTTAATCAAATTGACCAGAGGTTTATCAATTTTATTGATTTTTTTCATAAACCAACTCTTGGTTTTATTTATTATTTTAATAGTTTTCTTGCTTTCAATTGTATTAATTTCTCCTTTAGTTTTTAGAATTTCCAATTTGGTATTTAATGGGGGATTTTAATTTGTTCTTTCTCTAAATTTTTTAGTTGCATGTTTAGTTCATTGATTTCCTTTTTCTCTGATTTATAATTATTTAACAGCTCATCATTTCTTATAAGAAATTAAAAATATTCCATCATAATCACATGAAACAAACTGTTCAGCCATTCTCCAATTGATAGATATACCCTCAATTCCAAATTTTATGTCACCATAAAAGGGTTGCCAAAAATATTTTTGTACATATGGGTCCTTTTCCTTTTTGTTTTTTAGTCTCTTTAATGATGCAGCCCTAGTATAGGGACATAGTTCTGAAGTGCTCTACAGAATAGTTGAATTAGGACATACCTCCATAAACAATTAATTATCTCATTTTTCCCACATCCTTTCTAATATTTATCATTTTCCTTTCCTGTCCTATAAGCAAATCTAATTGTTATGATCAAGTACTCCAGAATTGTTTTCATCTATATTTCTCCAACCACTAATGAATTATACCATTTTTTCATATGCTTATGAAAAGCTTTGATGATATCATCTAAAAGCTCTTCATATCTTTTGAGCATTTACCAAAAGAGGAATGGCTCTTATTTTTGTAAAAAATTTTTTTAGGTTTTTTTTTTTTTGGCAAGGCAAATGGGGTTAAGTGGCTTGCCCAAGGCCATGCAGCTAGGTAATTATTAAGTGTCTGAGACTGGATTTGAACCCAGGTACTCCTGACTCCATGGCTGGCACTTTATCCACTGTGCCACCTTGCCTCCCCCTATTTTTGTAAATTTTATTCAGTTCTATATAGATTTGAAATTAGACCTTTATCAGAGAAACTTGTTTGGTTTTTTTTTTAGTTGGGCTCTTTTTTTTTAGTTTTTGCAAGGCAATGGAGTTAAGTGACTTGCCCAAGGCCACACAGCTAGGTAATTATTAAGTGTGTGAGCTCAGATTTGGACTCAGGCTGGTGCTCTATTCACTGCGCCACCTAGCTGCCCCAATGGTGAGTACTCTGATATAGGTTATATACATAAATCATGTTTAACATTTTTCCATATTAGACTTGTTGGGAAAAAAGAATGATAACTAAAGAGGTAAAAAACACAAGAAAGAAAAATATATAAAACAACATTTTTCTATTTTTATTTTATTTTATTTATCAATTTTCATGCACAAATAGATTTCAACATTCATAGTTTTGCAAGTTTTTAAGTTTTGCATTTTTGCACCACCTTCTTTTCCCTCTCCTTCCCAAGGAAACAAATAATCTACTCTGAAGAGATTATGAAAAAGGGTAAAAGCATTACTTGTACAGAAATATTCATAGCAGCTCTGTTTGTGATGGCAAAGAATTGGAAATTTAGTGATTGTCCATAAATTGGTTAAAGGCTTAATAAACTGTGGCATATGTTTGCGATGATTCACTATTGTTCTATTATAAACCAGGAAGGATGGGAATTCAGGGAGGCCTGAAAAGTATTTGCATGAATTTATGCTGAGTGAGATGAGCAGAACCAGAAGAACATTGCATACCGTAACACCAACATGGGAGTAATGATCCACTTTAATGGTCATGTTCATACCAACAGGGCATCAATTAGGTATATGGAGAATGCCATCTGTATACTGAGAAAAACCAAAGACCAAAGAATACTACCTTTAATTTTTTAATGTTATCTTATTATGTAAATCTGCTATATCTCATACTTTATGTTTCTTCCTTAAGGATATAATTTCTCTCTCATCACATTCAACTTAGATCAATGCATACCATGGAAACAATGTAAAGAATAACAAATTGTCTTCTGTGGAGGGTGGGAGGAGGGAAGCAAGATTAGGGGAAATTGTAAAACTCAAAATAAATAAAATCTTTCTAAAAAAAGAAAATTTTCATCCATCACCAAGGATAATTAAAAAGCAGTTACACTAGCCATGATGATTTAAATTATAAGATGCTTGTATTGGAGTCACATTCTAATTATGTTTTAGAAATTAATGTGTCATTTGATCATGGGCATCAGTTTCTTTTTTCCAAATCATTTAAGGGATTTACACAAATAGTATAAATGATGTCTTAAATTGCCTCTCTGAAACTTCAAAAAATAAAACAATTAACAAACATCCTTTATCTCCTAAATTTAAGTTACTAATTCAATAATATGAAAGAAAGTACAAACTTATAATAACTTCTTTTTAATTTTTCCATAACAGTGGTTTTCTTTGTAAAAATCAATGGAATGAAATTCAGGTTGCAATGCAGCAGTATGGATCACTCTAAGTTCCTAAGCTCATGACAAAAACTGCTTTCAATGAACAAAATGAAAAAAGTTTATCAGTCTCTATTGCAAATAGCTTCTCTGCAGGATGAAGAATTAATTCCATGTGCACTTCCTACTTTGTCATTATAGCCTTTGATACATCTTTAATAATATCACTTTTATAATAAAGGTTTTGCAGTTATGGCATCTGAGTCTTAATTAGTAACCAAAGGATCCTTGGTTAGTATCTACATTACTCACAAATCTTGAGCACACCTAATAATCTGCTTCATTTTTTTGCTTTATGATTTAACTTGTCAGGAAGGTATCCATTTGTCTTTTTCTCTTTCTCAAATCAAATCTAGTTCTATCACTAACCACATTCTAATGAAATACAAGAACTGAGCAAACAAAACCTAAAGAAACACAATTAGTGAGTGCAAACTGCTAAAGTTTCTTATTTTGGTGGGAAAATATTTTAGAAAAAACTTAATGCTTTCTTGTTTAAATATGTGCATGTATGTGCATGTGTGCATACATATATGTACATGACTATATATTGCATTATTTCATTAAGTTTTCATATACACGTATATCTATCTATAATGCAAAGCTAGAAGATAGAAGTATTCAAAGAACCTTGACACCTAAAGATTCCTTAAGATTTGAAACTTGGGGGCAGCTAGGTGGCGCAGTGGATAGAGTGCCATCCCTGGAGTCAGGAGTACCTGAGTTCAAATCCGGCCTCAGACACTTAATAATTACCTAGCTGTATGGTCTTGGGCAAGCCACTTAACCCCATTTTGCCTTGCAAAAACCTTAAAAAAAAAGAAGAAGATTTGAAACTTGAAGAGAACTGAAGAAGGTTGGAGCCTCTCATACAGGGCAAGACATTTATGTCCACAAATAGAGAGAGGCTCTTATAGCAATGGTTCTGGAACAGGAGTTGCATAAGGGTCTATGTATATGTGTATATATAGGTCTATACAAATGTATTCATTTTCACATGAATACATATATATCATCAACAAATGTGATTATATATGTACAATAAGTATAATATGTGGGTGTATGTATGTCATTTATTCCTGCTGTGGTTCAAAATGATGTGAAGTTTTCAAAATCTACAGTGTGGCTATGACTATAAATTATAAAAAAAGGGAAGTATTAATTATAAACATGGCATATGGCACTCAAGTGGAGCAAAAACAGCAAAAGGTTTCCAATAGCTACCTCCCTCTTTGTTAGCATAGTGAAAGTTATATAAAGCACTGTTCCCATATCAAAATAATGAAACTTCCTAATGATCAAGCATGAATTATAAAGGATCTTCATATTGTAGCAAATTCATATCGGGAATTCTTAACCCGGGGTCTACAGACTTGATTTTTGATATTTTGAAAACTATATTTCAATATGCTTTCTTTTGTGAGATTATATATATATTATATTATATACATTAGTATATATTATATTTATTATATATTATATATTTTATTTTATACTTTTAAAAACATTTATTCAGGGAAGGGGTCTATAGGGTACACCATATTTGCCAAAGAGATAACTGATCGAAAAAGGATAAGCACACTTGTCCTAGAAGCTCAACCTCCAAAGGTAATCAGAAAGATACAATGATAATAGTCTTGCATTTTTCTGAATGTCTCTGGTGACTGATTCTTTCTCAAATACTTTCCACTAGTCATACTTCTTCTTATCAATGAAATAATATAATTATTCCCACTATTGACTTTAATCCAAGATTGTTGAAAGCGTATATTAGTTTCTCTACACCAGCTATGAGATGCCAGGTGAGTATATCATATTGAGACTTAAAACAAGATACATAAGAATGAATTTTCCAGGTTTGTGCTAATAGTTCTCATGGAACTAAATTGATTCACCAAGAAATATAAGCAATGCCCATGAGGGCCTACATACAAGACATATAGCATATCTAGTTTCACAAAATGAGCATGTTCTTAAATCCCCTTTCCTTGTTTGTGGTTCTAAGTCAAGCCTGTTTTCAATTGGTTTAGGGTCAGTGTTAAAATGAATATTTCAAAATCTGAAATAACATTTAGTAGTTAATAAAATGAGATTTGCCTAGGTATAACAAAGAAAGGCTATCCAACAAAGACATTACATTATTTATGGGGGAAATTTTACTAGAACTTATAAAATGTGACCTTTTTTGATTTCTTAACACCCTGTGTTTCAGGAGTCACATTCCAAACTCCCTCCAAGAGGGGGTGGCATCATCCACTGCATACTTCATTAGAGGCTAGGCTCTGTGCCTTATTACCTCCCCAGTCCTAGAGAGCTCAGTGCATCCTCTACACCCACCCAACTCCAACCTCAGAGAATGTATTTTGACTATTAGAAGTATTTGCCCAGACTACAGTTTTCATTGTTACATGTTCAAATTTTACCAGTTTATCAGCTTTGTTCTGGAGGAGACTCACAATTAATCCATGAAACTGTTTGGTTGGGAGTCTATCTGGAAGATAGGAACTAATTGTCCCTAAGGCATGACTGTTACAGGTTATAGAATATCATGGGATTGAAGGTAATGCATAGACTATCCATATCTTCCTTAATATCTGCTAAGGTGCTAAATTCTCCCCTCAAGTTATTTTTAATCCAGTGATCCAATACTGGAATATGGTAAAGCATTGGTATATCTATCAGACACATAAATAAGGGCATTCCTTGGGATCCCTGAAAAGATAACCTCACAATGCTGAAGTATCTCTTTTCATAGCAAGTCAAATCATATACACAATGTTGTATCCTTGCAGCATCAAGCTACAGTAGCCTGAGTTCCATTTCAAACTAGTGTTACATTTGTTGAGGCATGGAACTGCAAATATGTACATGCATGTGTCTGTGATTAAAAAGCAATGTATGGTTTATAAAGCATTTTCAAATTCCTTTTTTAACTTTGCTTTTTAAAACAACCCACTATAAGTTACACAAATATCACTATCAGTCATTACTATCTTTCTGTGCTAAATAGATATAATCTCCTTGAAATATCTCCTCTCTACTGGAATCTAGGTTTTGCTCCTGGCTCCATCAGCCTCTATGTGGAAACCTGGCCACAGTGGCAAATTTTTTGAGTCCCCTCACTCTGATCTAGAAGGTATCATGTTTCCATCTTCTTCTTCTTCCTAGCATCTTTCGTGTGTTATCAGCCCTGATTATAATGTAAGATCCACCAGATTAGTAAATTGTATGAAACTGTATTATTCCAATCAAGTCAAACACATACCAAATGTATAACTACATGATCCCTTGACTCTGTTCAATCCCTCCCTAAATATTATCAATGAATCTATCACCCCAAAACAATAAGCATTCATTCAATTCAGTTGAAAATAGAAATTTCAATTGTTGTGGGGTTTGGGGGGGTAAAATGAGCTCAATAAACATTAGCAAATATGAATATATCCTCATATAAAAATAGGACTGCATATGAAACCATTAATATCCACTACATGTACATTAAATTTTAAGTTTATTTCAAACTTAATGTTCTGGTTCCACCACCACACCACCTTAACAAGCAGTATAATTACATATAAGACAATATATTAGTCACTGAGGATGCAAACATGTCTTTATTTTTTAAATCATCCTTGACCATAACAAATTATTATTGAGATATACAACATTTACTTAGATCATCATTTAATATATGGAAAGAGACCACGGGAATCAAATAATCGAAACCATCATTATAGAGATAAAGAAACTAGCATGCAAGAGATTAAATTTTTTGCCCTAGGCCTCTAAAAAAAGGTAATGTGGTGGTGGCACATTTTGAAAACTAGACTTTTGTTACCTACTTTCTAATCCTTTCCACTATAATAACTTTTTTTGATCCTACAAAATAATAATAATGATAATAATACAAAAATAAAATATAATTTGAAGAGGGAGAATGAATACTAGAATCTAAGAAATGTGATATTTATTCTGATTGTCAATAGGGAAACAATGGGACCCTTGTCATAATCGTTATATTGCAGTTCATGCATCAGACAATCAGTAACATATCTAAATAGTTATTAGAATTCATTATTATTTAACATATTGGGATGTGACCCAACTCAAAGATTACATTTCAGACCTTTTTTGTGTTTTTTAAATTCAGTATATTCTATGAGCCAACATTCTCTCAAAATCACAACTTATAAACCCATGTTAATCTGTTTACTACTCATCCAGAGGACAGAATTCAAATCAAAAACATTTACTAAATTAATCAGTCATATGTTTCTTAAATACCTACTGTGAGAGTCACTAGGATATAAGTAAAAAAAATTGAAGCTATCTCTACTCAAAATGAGTTCTTCATAACTTTCTAATAACTTTCTAATTAGAGTTCAAATAAGAACTTAATAAAACATATAAATGTATTAACTATAAAGTGAATAAATACAGTAATATAAAAAGATTTTAAATACAAAGTAGTTTGTGAGAGAGCCCATTAGAAAGACCACTACATATTCACGATAAAGTTTCACGATAATGAGGATGCTTGATCTATGTCTCAAAAGAAGAGAAATGTTTTCAAAGGCAATGGTGAGGATGTAGTACCTTCCAGTCACAGGGAAAAGCCACTGAAAAAACATAGAAAAAGAAAATGGAGTGTTCTAATTAAGAAACTGAGGAAGTAAAGCTGGATCTTAAGGTATAGTACAATAAGGTCATCATACTTCTCTGTACTTGGAAAGATTCGAGTCAAAGATATGTAGCAGTGTAAAAGCTAATTAAATGATTTATTCTTATATAATGATATATGAAAGAAACTATTGAGTTATTAAATTATGGGAGTTACTTCTAGACCTAAGAAATATTGACTTGTAAGTTATATGTAACATGAACTGCAGTGGAGAGAGATTTGAGGCAAGGAAATCAAATAAGAAGCTATTGCAATAATTTAAAGAAGAAGAGATGAGAATGGAAATTAGGGTGATATCTAGGTGAGTATAGAGAAAGACAAAATTGAAGTGATGTAAAGGTAGAAATATCAAGTTTTGACAATTGCATATGTGGAGTGAGGGAGAATGAGGAAGCAAAGATAATGTCAATATTATGTATCTAATATGCCAAAAATATCATTGTGCCTGTAATAGAAAACAGATGATTCAAAGAAAGAAAGAGATTACAGAAAGTTATACTGAATTCAAAAGTAGACACATTTCAAATGTCCAATAATAAAAGTAGCAATGAAATATTATCCATATAATATGGGCAACATTCCTGGACAAAAATATACACACACTGTCATTATTTTATTAAAATTTATTTTTCTTCTTTTGTACAAATGATGCTTTTTTATATATTACTAAAAGATTCTTGTTTAAGAGTAAACATAATACCCCTTCCCCCTGCATGAGTGATAAAGGAAAGAGGAAAAAATTAAAATGAATAATAATTATAATAATAATAATAATAAGTGCAGCCAGGTGATGCAGTGGTTGGAGCACTGGCCCTGGAGCCAGGAGCACCTGAGCCCAAATGTGGCCCCAGACACCCAATAATCACCCAGCTGTGTGACGCTGGGCAAGCCACCACAACCCCATTGCCCTGCAAAAAACAAAAAACAAAAAACAAAAAAAAGGGCCCAAAATAAAATAAAATAATGATAATAATAATAGTGGGGGCAGCCAGGTGACACAGTGGACAGAGCACCAGCCCTGCAACCAGGAGCACCCAGGTCCAAATCCAGCCTTAGACGCTGAACAATCACCCAGCTGTGCAGCCCAAGGCAAGCCACCCAGCCCCATTTGCCCTACAACACCCCCCCCCAAATAATAATAATAAAAAATGTGCTATAGTCTGTGTTCCAACACCTCCAGCTCTGTCACAAGTGGATCACATTCTTTATGATAAGTCCATCACAAAAGCTACTTCTATATTTTTCCACAACTACCATTGCTGATCACAACTCCCTCCATTCATACTTCCCCACTTCCATATACTATATTTTCTCTCTCCTTTCACTCTGTCCCTCTTCTTAAATGTGCTGTAGGGCAGCTGAGTGGCACAGCAGACAGATACCCGGCCCTGGAGCCAAGAGGCCCTGAGCTCACAATACCACCCCTTAGGTCCAGGTCCTGGAATGGTCATCCAATCCCAGCCCCTTGCAAAAAAGTAAAAAATGAAATGTGTTATATCTGACCACTCTCCCCATGGTCCATTGTCTCCTCCATCACTCACAGTCCCTGCTTCAACCTGTCCCTCTTCTCTCCTTCTTAGTCTAGATGTCTATGCCCCATTGAATATATATGCTGTTTCCTCTCCTAGCCACCTCTGATGAGAGCAAAGTTTCCCTCATTCCCTCTTGCCTTCCCCCTTTCATATCACTGCGCTAGCTCATTGTAATAAAAAATCTTATTATATGAAATATATTAGCCTATTCCACCTCTCTTTTCTCTTACTCCCATTACATTTCCTTTTTATCCACTGACTCCAATTTTACACTATATTATATTTTCAAATTCAGCTCTCTCCTGTGCTTCATCTATAAAAGCTCCTTCTACCTGCTCTATTAAATGAGAAAGTTCATATGAGTATTATCAGTATCATTTTTCTATGCAGGGATACATGTAGTTCATCATCATTAAGTCCCTCATATTTTCCCCTCTCTATGCTTCACCTGAGTCCTGTATTTGAAGATCAAACCTTCTGTTCAGCTCTGGCCATTCCAATAGGAACATTTGAAATCCCCCTGGTTCATTGAAAGTCCATCATTTTCCTGTAAGAGGACATTCAGTTTTGCTGGGTAGTTGATTATTGATTGCATTCCAAGCTCTTTTGCCTTCCAGAATATTATATTCCAAGCCCTATGAGCTTTTAATGTAGTTGTTGCTAAGTCCTGTGTGATCCTGACTGCAGCTCCATGATATTTGAATTGTGTCCTTCTGGCTACTTGTAATATTTTCTCTTTGATTTGGGAATTCTGGAACTTGGCTATAATATTCCTGGGGGCTGTTTTTTTTTTGATACCTTTCTTGGGGAGATCAGTGGATTCTCTCAATTTCTATTTTCTGCTTCTATGATATCAGGGCAATTTTCCTGTGGTAATTCTTTCAAAATGATGTCAAGGCTGTTTTCCTGATCATGACTTTCAGGTATTCCAATAATTTTAAAATTATCTTTCCTGAATCTGTTTTCCATATCATTTGTTTTCAATCAGATGTTCACATTTTCTTCTAATTTTTCATTCTTTTGGTTTTGAAGTATTGCTTCTTGATTTCTCATAAAATCAGCAGCCTCCCTCAGTTCCATTCTATATCTGAAGGATTTGTTTTCCTCAGATAGCTTTCTTATCTCTTTTTCCATCTTGCCAATGCTGCTTTTTAAAGCATTTTTCTCCTCAATAAATTTTTGAACTGTTTTATCCATTTGACTTAAGCTGGTTTTTAACATGTTATTTTCTTCAGCATTTTTTGGATCTCCTTGACTTAGTTGCTGATTTCTTTTTCATATTTTTCCTACCTCTCTCTCATTTCTTTTCCCAATTTTTCTTCTATCTCCCTCACTTGCTTTTCAAAGTCTTTTTTGAGCTCTGTCATAGCCTGAGCCCAATTTCTGTTTTTCTTGGAGTCTTTAGCTGCAGGATCTGGAATCATAGACAAAGTATTTCTCAGTGGTGTTCCTCTTTTTTCTCTGTTTACTCATTTCTCCAGCCTGTGCCTGGTTTTGGGGTGCTTCCTGAGCTTTTGAGTATTATTGGGACACCCCCCCCCACAAAGATCTCAGTGTGTGAAGCTCTGTCCTCCCTCCGGTATGTGAATGACCACAAGCTCACCCCTCTGCCACAGTGCTGAGGTGGGGGGGACTGCTGTTCTATGAGGGGACCTAGATTGTGATCAGGATCTGAATGTGATCAGAGCCCCAGAGTCCTGTTTCAGGGACAGAGGACAGATCTAGGCAGCCTCTCTCCACTCCCCTACCTAGGCTCAGCACTCACACCTGGGGGATCCTACTTACTGGCTCTGCATGCATCCAGTTACTGTATCTGGGCTGCCATGGCCAGTCTACTCACTGAGTGCCCTGAGGGCTGGGCTTCATGTACTCACTATGACAGAGGTCCCCCCCCCACTGATCCCCCAAGTTGTGCTCGGTGCTCCCTGGGGTGTAAGTCATTAAACTGCCCCTGCTGCCTTGAGCTGCAGCTCCCAGTGTCCTGGGGCTGCCTCCAGGAGGCTGAAGTTCTTTCACTCTGGTAGGCCACCTTTCTAACCCTGTGGAGTGGAGCCTTTACGCTATTTTCCAGGTTACCTTGGGCTGAAGAATTGCCTCACTGGATCCTTCTGTGCATTCTGTCTGTCGAAAATTCAGTTAGAGTTATCATTTTATGAGTTTTGTAAGAGAGTACCTAAGAGATGATCCTCTCCTCTCACCATCTTGGCTCCACCCCCTCCACACACTGTCATTATTAATGAACTTGAACCATCTATGGGAACTTTATAATTGGAAGTCCTATATGATTCTTAAACTTGACATACACAGAGAAAAACTCATCTTTCCCCTCAACATTATGAATATTGCTATTACTATTGGAGCAGTATCATGATTCTATCACCTGCCTTCATAATGTCTATCTCTTCCTTGGTTTTTAAGACTTACTCCACATATCCAATAGGATGAAAACTCTTCTCATGATTTTCCCTACAACATCTCTAAAATATATCCTCTCTCCTCTCTATGCACACAATCAAATCCTCAAGACTTCTTTCCTTTTTACAATAACATTCCATGTGATCTCTTTGCTTTACTTTCTTAAGACCTTTACGTTACCCCTGAAGTGATTTTCTTTTAAGTATATATCTGATAATGTCACACTCATATTCTTACTTAGTGAATTCCTATAGCTTTTCCATTTCATCTGTAATCCAATATAACCTTTTATGCTAGCCATTTCATTCTCATGATTTGGTATCTTCCTACCTTTCCAAACTTCACTCACTTTTCTCTCTCCTCACTTCTGTGACTCAACCATATTGACTTATGCATTGCTTTGCCTGCAAAACTCTCTCTACATCACTCTGTCTTTGCTTTTGTTTTATGCTTACCTTAGTCTGTACTGTTCCCTGATGTGTAGCTTAGAATGTTTGATTTTCTAAAGTAAGTTCAAGTATCACCTTCTACACAAAGTCTCTGGTGGGGTACAAAGATTCTAATTCACTCCTTCTCAAAAATACCCTTTTTTATCTTTTATTTGCATTGTATATATACTAACAGTAATACATGAGGTTCTTGTACTTAGACTTAATGGGGCTATGTCCTTTTAACTAGTTTTTATAGTATTCTCTGTTTTCAGTCAATTCAAAAATTGGAAATTTGGGGAACCAGTTTCTGGTCATAAATGACCAAGTGATGATGAAGTGTTTTCTGGTTGGCTGTTGACCTAAAAGGTCTCATTACACAATAAAGGCTAATCAAGAAATAATTACTCATTCAAATTGTTCATAAAGGTGGACAAAGCTAAAGAAGGGGAGTCTTCAAATTTATCCAAGGTCTCAACAGAAATTCTAGAACTCAAAGAGAAAGCATAACCATTGGAATAACCTTTTATTACAGCCTATCAATGAATTGACTCAGAAATCCAGACAGTACTACCCTTACAATCAAGCTAGTGAGGGCTCCTGTTGTAAGAAGCAATAATTTCTTGAAAACCCAATGACTGTGACTTGCAATTACTAAGTAATTACCTAAATTACTGAGATTAAAAACAACTTCTGATCTTAAAAGTAGCTTTTAATATTAAACTGGCACCAGATGCTCCCGGTGCCTATTGTGTGACTTAATAGAGTAGAAACTCTAGTCCCTACCCTTTGACCAAGCAATTCCAATTCTAGGACTATATCTGGAAGAAATTATAAAAAATTGGGAAAGGTCCTACATGTTCCAAAATATTCATTGCAGCTCTTTTTATAGTGGCAAAGAATTGAAAATTGAGGGATTCCCATCAATTGGGGAATGGCTTAACAAGTTATGATATATGAATACTATGGTATATTATTGTTCTATAAGAAACCATAAATGGTCAGACTCTAGAGAAGTATGGAATGACTTATGGGATCTGATGCTGAGTGAAAGGAGTAGAGCCAAGAGAGCAATATACACATCAACAACATTAGGAGATGAACAATCTTGATGGACCAGCTCCTTTCAACAGTCCAGAGAGCTAGGACAACTGTATTTGACTGGTTATGGACAATATTATCACCAACCAGAGGAAGAAAAACAAAACAAACAAAACAGAAAAAAAAACTTCACTCCTCTTCCTAGACTTTAGTTTCTACCTTTGCAAAAAAAAAAAGATACTTTGATCAGATGACCTATAAAAGTCCTTTCCTTTTCTAACTCATAGAACTCTCTAAAATATTTTTATATGTTTTCTCCATGATAGCAAGATAACCAACTGATCTTTCAAAGAATCAATAAAGCAACTACTAAAATTAATTTTCTTACTTTTTACTTTCTCAGTCCACTGACTTTGTCAGGTTTATTTTTTTTTTTTGGTACCACATCTAATCATTCTGTCCTTTCAGTCAACCAAATCCATAATCTCATTCCTTATTCATATCAAAGAGGAAATCCTGAAAAATTTTCAAATTGGAGGCCTTGATCTATTAACTTATGATTCCCTCTCCTGGAATATAATTTCAGGAAAGCCATGGACAAGTTTCACTTTAATCTCCCCCTCTCTGCTCACCTCTTAGATAGTATTCTTATTAAAAGATTTTCCGCAACATTCACAGTATTTCTGCCCTGTCCTTCACTGACCACTAATCTCCGGTTTTGAAGCAACTATTCATAATCGAATAATTGTCCCCTTTGGGGATACTTATCCCTATAATCTTCAAAGTACAACTGGGATCTTACTCTCCTATATTTGTTGTTTCTTCCCCGAGGCTATAAACTCTTCCAGACTAGTAACTATCTTTGCCTTTATTTTTATATCTCCAAGACTTACCTTATTTCTTAACATAAATGATAGAGCAGCTGATGTTGTAATGGAAAGAGTAATTGGGTATTAAGTAGGAGCAACTGAATTCAAATATAACCTCAGAGACTTACTTATTAACTGGCAGAAACTATGTTTGCCTTAGTTCCATCAACTGTAAAATGTAATGAATAATTTTTTTGTAGCACTAATCTTTTCCCTAATCTATCTTTCTTTTAATTCTTTTTTCTTCTACTCCTATTTTCATGTTCAGTGAAATGTATTTATAAAGCCCAATGCATATGTGTGTTTTTCCTTCCTTCTGTGGTTGCAGTCAGGATAAGGCTGTTGACATTTTACAACCACAACAATACTGTGCATTTGGAAGTTTTGTTTCATTTAATGATGCTTGAGCAAGAATAGAAAATAATTATTTTCTTAATTTTACTTTCTTTCTTTTCATCCATATGTACTTGTATATTTTTGTTACAAAATTTCCTTCCACCTTCCCTTCCCACCTCCCTCCCCTCAGGAGCAAATAGTCAAGTTAGTATTGAATAAACATGTTTACAGATTAGTAATTTTTGGTATGAGAAATTAGAATTAAGGGAAAGAGATACATAAGAGATAATGTTAAAATATTTTCATCAGATTTTTGAAGGATTCTGTGTGTGTGTGTGTGTGTGTGTTTTGCTTTGTTTTGTTTTTCTTCCTCTGGATGGGGATTATAGTCCATAACTAGTCTAAATCAGTTGTTCTGGCTCAATGGACTACTAAGATGAGCTGTTTCCACTAAGGTTATTCATCTCACAATGTTTCTTGATGATGTGTACATTGTTCTCTTGGTTCTACTCCCTTTTCTCAGCATCATATCCAATATATCATTCCATGCTTCTCTATAGTCCAACCATTTATGGTCTCTTATAGAACAATGGTATTCCATAGTATTCATAACTGGTTTAGCAGAGCTGCTATGAAAATTTTGGAATATGTAGGACTTTTCTCTTTTTTATAATTTCTTCTTGATATAGACCTAGAATCGGAACTGCTTTGTCAAAGGATTTGAGCAGTTTTATTGCTCTTTGGGCATAGTGCCACAGTGTTCTTCATTCCTTCATTTTACTAATAATTTTTGTGCCTCACAAATATTTCAAGCTAAACTATTTCACTAAAGTCTTTCAAAAGTATTTTTTCTCTCCACTATAGAGAGAATTATTATCCTCATACACAAATGAATCGTGGAACTTTTAGTTTTGTGTTCTCAGAGTTGTATTAGGAATCAAAATGGTCACACAAATCTTGTAAACTTCTGAAACTTTCTCTGAAAAAAGCTTTGAATGAAGTCTCTAAACAGATCCTAAAGTGAAAGAACTCACCAAAAAAACCCCAGTGACAGTTTTTCAGAAAGATATCTAACTGAAACTTTAGGGAAAAGTCTACAGTATGGGGGAAAGGGGAGTATAGTCCAATGGAGGTGGGAGAGCTGAGGAATTAATGAGAATCTTTTATTCACAGTGTAACTAGTGCCCCAGAGCATTTCTGTCAGCAGTAAGTTTTCCAGCTCTAGCTCAAAGAGCAAGGTGAGCCTTGCTGTGTGAGCTCACGTAGCATTGGGCTACCCTAGTGCAAGGAGAAAACCAGAAATACTAGAAATGCCAAAATAGAGACTCAGGAACAAGAACTACGATCTCCAAAAAAGCTTAGGACGATATACCCTTTACAGAGAAACAGATCAGCTGACAAAAAGACCAGAACAACAATAACAAATCACTAACTATTGACAGCTATTATTCTTTTAGAAGTGATAAAAACACAATCTCAGAAGAGGAAAGCAGTGACAAAATGCCTAGATATGAAAACTCTAAGAGGTTGATGAACTAGTCTCATTTCCAAAAGATCACTTGAAAGAGCTCAGAAAGGATTTTAAAATCCAAAGAAAAGAGCAAGAAGAAAAAATGGAGTAAAGAAATGAGACATGCAGGATAATTATGAAAAATTAACTGAAGAAAAGAAGTTTTAGAAATAAATTGACCAGCTGGAAAATAAAATTAACTAATTAAAAAAGGAAACAAAAAATCTAACTGAAGAAAATGAAACCTTAAAAACTAAAATTGGCCAAATGGAAATGAATGACTTTGTGAGACACCAAGATTCTATCAAAAAAAAAAGACTGAAAAATAGAAGAAAATATAAGGTATTTCTTAGTAAAAATAACTGACTTGGAAAATAGATCTAGAAAAGATGAATTCTTGGTCAACATGAAAGCCACAAACATAATATCATGCTGAAAAATTTCATGGAAACATCCCTAATATCCTTGAACAAGAAGTTAAAATAGCCTTTGAAAGAACCCATTAATCATCCCCAGAAAGAAACCCCAAAATAAACATTTCAAGGAACAGATCAATTTTTTCTCTCAGGTTTTAGAATTCTCAGCTAATGGAGAAAATACTGCAAGCCATCAAAAAGAAACAATTTAAGTATTAGGGATCCACAGGTAGTATTATGAAAGATTTATCACCTTCAACATTAAAGGATCAGATTGCCTGGAGTATAATATTTAAAAAGCCAAAGAAACTTGAATTACAACCAAAAATCAGCTACCCTGAAAAATTCAGCATATTCTTTCAGGTGAAAAGATGGTTTTGCAATGAAATAGAGGACTTTCAAACATGGGATAAAAAAGACTGAACAGAATATTTGATCTTCAAAAACAAAATTCAGGAGATATATAAAAAAGCAAAGAGAAGGGATGGAAGGGGGAAGACAGTTAATTCTTGAGATCTGTATTTCTCTTAGGACAATTGAAAGGAACACCTTTAGACAAAATGTAGTATATAAATTGACCATGATGTGACCAAACTTTTAGCCCTCGGGTGATTTTTATTTACATGATTCTTTTGTTAATGCTTTATATGTCTCTTGAGAACTGTATTGCTAATCGGGTAAAGTATATTTGGACAGAGGTTGTGGGTGTGAAGTAACTATGAGGCAATGTTGTTTATAAATCAGTACTTTATAAATTGTACTTCTAAGGACAGATAAAAGGAGCATGTCTTGATAGAGCTTATGGGAATAAGATAGGTTAAAAACAATGAAGACATGAAAAGGTTTATACTAAATGAAAAGCAAGGCATTGGAAGATATGTAACACACCATGTGAAGAGGCATAAAGGTCTATTAAAGTAGATGGAAAGAAGGGAGGGTATGAGTTCTGAGTCAATCAACCTCAAAAGATTTGACCCAAGGTAGAAATAACATACTTTCCCAATTGGGATTAAAAATTTATCCTACCCTATTGGGAAAAAAGGAGGGTAAAAGGAAAAAAGAAGGGGTGGGTGGGTAAGGGATTGATAAAAGAGAGGGCTAAAATTAAAAAAAAGTGAAGTGAAAGTTGAAGTAAAAGTTTAAAAGAAAGGGATAAGGGGAAAGGGAGAAGGAAAGGGAAAAGGACTAATAGAAAGAAGGGTTGCTTAAGAGGCAGCAATCAAAATCAAAACATGATTGCATGGAGGAAAATAGAGTTAGTAATCATAATTCAATGTGAATGATATTTTTTCTTTCTTTCTAATGGTTTTATTTCACATAGTTCGAATTCTTCTTTCACAACATGACTAATATGGAAATAGGTTAAACATGAGTGTACATATACAACTTTTATCAGATTATTCACTGCCTTGGGAGGGATAGGAGAGTGGTAGAAAAACATGGAACTCATAACTTGGTAATAGATGAATATTGAAAACTACCTTTACATGTAATTGGGAAAAATAAGATTAAAAAAGTAAACATGATGGATAGGACATTAGAGAAAAGCCTGGAAAGATTTGCTTTTACTGAAGCTGAGTGAAGTGGACAGACCCAGAGGAACATTGTAGACACTAATAGCAGCAATTTGTAATGATCAACTATAATAGAATTGCTCTCAGCAATACAATAATCAAAGAAAATTCTAAAGAATATGTGATGGAAAATACCATTCATATCCAAAGAAGTAACTAAGGAGTCTGAATGTAGAACAAAACTTGCTGTTTTCAATTTTTAAACATTTATTTTATATTATGTGATTTCCCCCCTTATGTTCTTTTCTTTTTTCTTTGATTCTTCTTCCACAACGATTAATAAGGATATATGTTTAATGAAGTTATACTTGTATGACTTTTATTAGAATGCATTCTATCAGGGGAGGGGAACAGGGAAGGGAGGGAGGAAGGGAGAAAATTATGACACTTAAAATCTTACAAAAATGATTGTTAAAAAAACAAAAAAATGATTGTTGAAATCTATCTTTGTCATTAGAAAAATAATTAAAATATTTTCAAAAGGACCCTATTAAGGATGGGGGGGGGCTCTTGATATGCTTCAATTGGCAAATTAGAAGGGATTTTGTTTATAAGTCTCTTTTTATCTTATCCTTTTCTGAATTTAGGGTTATCGTACTGAAAGATTATCTAGCTATTCCCTGTGGTAGTCATAAAAATAAATGCTGATCTTCATACTCAATAACTAAATCAAGCCAATAGATGTCTAAAGTGTTATTGAAGAACATAGAGGCAGAAAAAAGTGTTAGGGTAGTGCCCCCAAGAGAACACATATGTAGCTCTATCTATATATTATGGTCAGAATAAATATTTGTCATGTTTTTCTCTGTCTTCATTGTGGTTTTGCCCTTGTCAGACTAACCCAATTCTTCTGTTAAATGCATTGTGCTGCAGGAAAGATTATGGAAGTAGAAGACACAAAAAGCTCAGAGAATTTACCATAATTCTGGTTTAGAAGTCCAGAGCTTCCCTCAGATCTCTTCCTCCAAGGCATTGCTGTATGTGATTCTTGTTATATCTTCATAAAGAGAATTTAGCCAAGATTTTATGTAATGCATCTACATTTTCTGTGGGGTTTTTGCATGGTCCACTGACAAGTTCAACACCATTTGGGAAGCAGGATCCAAAGTATAGTACATTGAAAAACAGATCAATAGGAATGCTGCTTTTCATAGATTTTTTTTTTCCTAGAGCAAGACAAAAAGGAGTTTACAAGGTAGATCCAAATGAAAAACCCTAATACCAAATCTTGCCTTTCATATCTGTGAAGAAAGTGTGCACATTTGTTCTTTTCTCCAACAAGAGCTGAGATGTAAACATGAGGATAAGATGTTAGGAAGCAAAGGCAAAGAATCTAACAAAACAAAATTTTTTATTCAAATGGATTTTATTCAAATAATTTTGAAGAAAATTTTTCATATATACAGTTGATCTTTTTATAGGTATAGTTAAAGTTTGTTAGCATTGTAAATACTTTCCAAAAATCATTTGGCTACTAAGTAAGTGACAGAAGGAGTAATTTCATAAATAAATCCTTTATTCTAAAGCACCTTGAGATTATTAAATTTATAGAGGAGTTTATAATGACAAAATAGGAAATAAATATTGGAATTAATTCTTCATGTAAGGGAGAAGCAATTTGCATAATGACTAATAAGTTCTTTCTCTATTTAGAAAACAAAGTTCTAACAATTAGTCCAGTACTATAGCGATCTTGATTTCTTAGTGACCTACATTGTCCAATAGCTTTCATAGGGCACCAATAATTTAAGAAAGTAAAATATATTAAAGAACGTGCTTTTTTAAAAAAAAATGACCCAGGAATTTAAAGCTAGGAAACAAAAGTTTTTGATTTCTTTGCTTGTTTTTCAGGAGGAAGATCAAAACCTTACTTTCTAACCTTAAATTAAAATACATCAATTTTTAGAAAAGAAAAGAAGCAGAAGAAAAAGCAAGATTTCATTGATACCGTCTTGTAAATTTATACAGATGAATGATGGGAAGGGGTACAGTAGATTTGTACTCTGGGAATGCTCCCTGCTGTGCCTTTTTCAACAATGGGATTGAATTGGTAGATTACTGTTTTGCATATTGGAGAACGTAACCAAAGAGAGAGGGGAGAAGTACAAAAACTTAATATAATATCACTTATTTCAAATTGCTAAGACCTCATTATTTCATGTCTCTGGACTATTGAAATAGCCTGATGGTTGATCTCCCTCTCAAGAGCTCCTTTCCATTCCAATCCATCCTCCACTTACTTTCAAAGAGATTTTTCTAAAGTGTAAATGACCATGTCATTCACCTGAGAGGAAGAGCTTCAAAGATTAGATGGCCACTTGTCAAATATGGTTATAGTGCGGATTCCATTTAATGTATGATTTGACAATAATCCCAAATCTGAAATTATATGAAAAATATATAGATTTTAACCCTTTTGACTTTATAGAAGAAACTTTATTTTACTCCCTAGTATCATAATGGAAAGGGGGTCCTGTGCATAAATATGTTACTCAAGTAGAACAAACTGTCTCTGAAAACAAAAGTTACTATGTATTCTGAAAAAAATGTAGATGGATAGATAGGTAGATAGATAGATAGATAGATAGATAGATAGATAGATAGATAGATAGATATCATTGTTGTGAAGTCATCCCATCACCTAGATTTGCAATTACATGGATTTCCAACATTAATTCTTTAATCTCATCCAGTAGTCTGTGACATGATGAAGGTTAATAAGGTGAAGATAATCCAAAGGACAGTAATACAAAGTATGGAGAGACCTTCCTTTTCCTCTATTCCTGTGCTTCTTTTAATTTAATCCAAAACTGCTTCTATTCTTTTGGCTGACATATCTCATTGGTGACTCATATAGAAACTGAAGTCTTAACTCTTCCCATATCTTTTTTCAGACTAATTTCTGACTATAAATGCCTTGTATTTATTGAAGTTGAATTTTTTGTCACAAGTACAAGGTCATTTGTCATTGTCCATGAAACTTCAGTCACATGTGGAATTGTCTCAAGTCATCAGGTTATCTAGAATATAAGGCAGTCTCATGGTAATTTGGATTCTAGAGACTTGAGTTGTAGTTCTACATTAATTATTTAGCTAGTTATTTGTCTTGGATAAGTCACTTAATCTCTCTGAACTTTTTAAAATTTGAACTGTTAATGTTAAACATTAATAGATATTAAGCATAAATAATTTGAGCACTTCACTGGATACCTCCATTGAAGTCAATATCAAGATAATAATGACTTCGCCTTGGGTCTAAACATCTCATGGGCTTATGTGTTAATAATATAATGGCATCATAGAACATTTTAAGTAAATAGCTAAAATTTCTTTAAGTTGAGGCATGTTTTTGCATGGAAAAGAAAAAAAGTTAAGCAACCACTACTTCCCACAGAAGGATAAAAAATTTCAGAGTTTTCATGAATATCTGTGCTTCTAAAATATGGATCAAATGAGGACTTCTGGGTCAGAGCCAAGATGGCAGCATAAGGCTAACATGCTTCTGGAGCTTTTTTCTTATCAAAGATAAATGAAGCCACTGCACTAACATTAAAGCTACATATTCCAACAAGAAAAAAGAGAATATCCAAAGAAGTTTTCAATGGTAGATATTTTAGAGGATCACCAGTAAAAGTCTGTCACTTTGGTGGAAAGGGGGAAGTAAAACCAAGTGAGGCAAGAGAGCAGGAAAGTCCGTGGGAGGCCTTAATCCACAGTGCAGTGCAGGTTCCAAAAGCTCTACAATAGCATAGGACCTTGTAGCTAGATAGCAAGCCAGCAGGGAGGGTCCCAACCCCAGAGTCTGAACCCTGGAAACACTGGAGCAAAATACAGGACTAGGTGGTGAACAAACCACTGCATAGGCAGAACCTGGGCATAAAGAAGGAAATAAACTTCTGCAAAGGTAAGGACCAGATTGCATAGGCAACATCTTGGTCAAGAAAAACCAGGGATCAGACCTCAGCCCCAGCATAGAAAGTTTTGACTCTAAACTACCTATACCCCAGGTGCAGAGTTAAAACAACAAAGATAAGCAAAAAAATTAAAAGAATGCTCACTATAGAAAACTATTTTGCAGATAAAGGTGATAACAATGTCATGTTGGAAGAAATCAGTGAAAAATTAATCACAGGGGAAGTCTCAAAAGAGTCTATGAATTATACTCAAATCCAAAAGTTCATAAAAGAGCTTTTAAAAAGAATTTAAATTCCAAAGAAGAGAAGAAGAAGAAAAATGGAAAAAAAAAGAAATGAGAGTCATGCAGGAATATTATGAAAAATTGATCAAAAACATCAGCTCTTTTAAAAGGAAAAACAGCCAAATGGAAAAGGAAACACAAAAGTTAATTAAAAGATGGGGCGGCTAGGTGGCATAGTGGATAAAGCACCGGCTCTGGAATCAGGAGTATCTGGGTTCAAATCCAGTCTCAGACACTTAATAATTACCTAGCTGTGTGGCCTTGGGCAAGCCACTTAACCCTGCTTGCCTTGCAAAAACCTAAAAAAACCCCAGTTAATTAAAGGAAAAAAAACCCTAAAAATTAGAATTGAACAAATAGAAATCAATGAGTCTATGAGATTAGATTCCATCAAACAAAATAGAAAGGTTGAAAAATTGAAGAAAATGTAAAGTATCTTTTAGGAAAAACAAATGACCTAGAAAATAGATCCAGGAGATATAATTTACAAATCATCAGACTACTAGAAAGCCCAGATCAAAAAAGAACCTAGAAAATATCATGCAGGAAATTATCAGGGAAAACTATACAAATGTAATAGAACAAGAAGACAATATTGCCATTGAAAGAATACACAGAACCCCTCCAAAAAGAGACCCCCAGAATAAAAATTCCAAGGGTTGTTGTAGCCAAATTCCAGAACTCTCAAATAAAGGAGAAAATATTGGAAAATAGGAAATAATTTAAATACAAAGAAGCACAATCTGACTCACACAGGACCTTTCAGCCTCAATACTGAAGGACTGGAGGACCTAGAATACCATTTATCAGAGGACAAAGAACCTGGGATTACAACCAAGAATTTATTATCTAGCAAAATTCAGCATATACCTAAGAGGAAAAGGTGGATGTTCAACAAAATAGAGGACTTCCAAAATTTCCTGACAAAAAGACCATACCTGAACAAAGACTTCAAATGCCAAATATACATAAAAAGATACATCAAAAGGGGAAGGAAAAATAAGGCAAAACAAAATAAATATAAGTCAAGAGTATAAAATTTTATACAACCACAAAAGAGAAGATAGAATTCTTGAGAATTGTACTTCTCTTAGGATAATTACAGTATTGAATATAATTGAAGAGATTGGATTTAGGGGATATGGTTATGATTGGGTCTTGTCTCTCCATTGGAGAGGTCCAAGATGAAAGCATTATGTTTAAGACAAACATTCCTAATGAAAAGCAGTGGTGTTTTCTGTAAACTTAAGTGTTTCATTTCCTTTTGATTTGCTGTGCTCACAAAGCTTAGAATTTTCCCTGTTGAGGGCATAAAAATAGGTGGTCCTGAGAAGTGTCTCCCATAACTTACAATCAATTGTGAGTTCTCAAGAGAGACTTTTAGAGTTTCCCAGTACTTAGCACACTAAGATTCTTAAATCAGGGTTGGAATTAATCCATATTTTATTTAACTGAAGAGGTTAAGTACCCTGGGTAGGAGGGAAGGGAAAGGGTGGGAGAAAATAGGCTTGGGGGAAGAGGTACAAATAGTTCATGAAACAATTGGGTTTTGCCTGAGACTTTGGCTCATGAGGATTGTGTATCCTTGGAGGGCACTTGGAAAGGGGGTAAGATATAAAAGAATTATAATTTAATTTAATTAAAGACTCTTCAAAAGTGTACTTCTAATGATGCAGAAGAGGGGAGGTTACTTTGAGGTAGTGCTGCTTAACAATCAATCAATCAAGGGTGGCTAGGTGGTGCAGTGGATAGAGCACTGGCCTTGGAATCAGGAGTACCTGAGCTGAAATCTGGCCTCAGACACTTAATAATTACCTAGCTGTGTGGCCTTGGGCAAGCCACTTAACCCCATTGCTTTGAAAAATCTGAAAAAATAAAAAAAATAAAAAATCAATCAATCAGTCTGTGATGGTATTTTGATAACACTTTGAGCTTATCAAGCCATCAATTAATCAATGTATGATTAATGGTACCTGAATAATAGCACTTGAGTGATAAATAACACCAGGTGAAGAAAAGCAAAGATTTATAATTTTAGAAGTAAAGAAGGGAGTGGGGTGAACACTGAGTAAATTCTATTCAATAGATTTGGCCTATAGAGAGAATAAGCTATATTCCCACTTAGGTTTAAAAATCTATTCAATGTTGAAGGAAAGGGGGGGAGGGAAGGGGAAAGGAAAGATAAGGGAAGAAGAAACTGATAAAAGGGAAGGCAAAAGGTATAAATGAAAAAAACTGATAATCACATTTTAAAATGAAACTTAAAGAGGAAAGGGAGTAAAACTTTGGTGAGGAGGAATAAGAGGAAAGGAAAGAGAAAAATATAAGTGAGGAAAGATAGCATAGGGGAAATAGATAATTAATAATCTTAACTGTAAGTGTGAATGGGATAAGTTGTCCCATAAATCAGAAGTGCATAGCAGAATGGATTAAAAACATGAATTCCACAATATGATTTTTACAAGAAATACATGTGAAGCAGAGTGATTCATAGAGGGTACAGGTAAAAGGATGGAGTGAAATATATTGTGCTTCAACTGAAGTAAAAAAAAAATCAGGGGTAGCAATGCTAATCTCAGATAAAGCAAAAGTAAAAATAAATATCATTAAAAGGGGTAAGGAAGGAAGCTACATCTTATTTAAAGGCAGCATAGGTAGTGAAGCGAAATCATTATTAAACATGGGTGCACCTTGTGGTATAGTGGTATAGTATACAAATTGTTAAGGAAAATCTGAGTAAATTACAAGGAGACAGTGAAACTTTACTAATGGGGGACTGCAACCTTTCTCTCTCTCTCTCTCTCTCTCTCTCTCTCTCTCTCTCTCTCTCTCTCTCTCTCTCTCTCTCTCTGAAATTGACAAATCTAACCACAAAATAAACAGGAAGGAAGTTAAGAAGGTGAATGAAATCTTAGAAAACTTAGATATGATAGACCTCTAGAGAAAACTTAATGGGGATTAAAAAGAATATCCCTTTTTCTCAGCATATATGACACCTATTCCAAAATTCACCTCATACCACAGCATAAAAACCTAATAATCAACATCAGAAACGCAGAAATAATAAATGTATTCTTCTCAGACCATGATGCAATAAAAATTAAAGCAAATCATAGAAATAATTAATCATTATATGCAAGGAAATTTTGATAATGAGATATCATACCAAAATTTATGGAATGCAGCCATAAGGCAGTTTTGAGGAGAAACTTTATATCTCTAAATGTTTATAATAATAAAATAGAGAGAGGGAGATCAATGAATTGTGTATGCAACTAAAAAAGCTAGAAAAAGAACAAATTAAAGATCCCCAATTAAATGCCAAATTAGAAATTATAAAAATCAAGGGAAAATTAATAAAATTGAAAAAAAGAAAATGATTACTCTCATAAGTAAAACTAAGGGTCGGCTTTATGAAAAAGATAATATAAAGCAAACATTTTTTAATCTGATTAAAAAAAAGAAAGAAGATAACCAAATTAACAATGTCAAAAATGTAAAGGATGACTTAACCACCAATGAGGAGGAAATTAAAGATAATTCAGAGCTACTTGGTCAAACTGTATACCCATAAATGTGATAACCTGAGTGAAATGGATGAATGTTTACAAAAATATAAATTGCCCAGATTAATGGAAGAAGAAAAAACATGCTTAAATAACCCCATTTTAGAAAAAGAAATTGAAGAAACCATCAATAAACTCTCTAAGAAAATGTCTCCAGATCCAGATAGAGTTACAAATGAATTCTACTGAACATATTCTACATAAATTATTTTAAATAATAGGAGAAGAAGGTGTTCTGCCAAATTCCTTATATAACACTAACATGGTGCTGATACCTAAACCAGGAAGAACCAAAACAGACAAAGAAATTTCCCTAATAAACAATTAAGGAAAAAATCTTAAATAAAATTTTAGCAATGAAGAAATAGCATATTATTACTAGGATAATACACCATGATCAGGTAGGATTTATAACAGGTATGCAGGGGTGATTCACAATTAGGAAAACACTCAACATAATTAAACATTTCAATAACAAAACCAAAAGAAGTCACATGATTATCTCAATAAATGCTGAAAAAGTCTTTGATAAAATGCAGTTTTCTATCCTATCAGAAACACTAGAAAGTATAGGAATAAATGGAGTTGCCTTAAAATAATAAGCAGTATCTATCTAAAATCATTAATCAATTTTTATGTAATGGGAATAAACAGAGAATTTCCAGGAAAATCAGGAGTGAAACAAAGTTGCCCATTATCACCATTACTATTTAATATAGTATTAGAAATGCTAGCTGTAGCAATAAGAGAAGAAAAATAATTTGAAGGAATCAGAATTGGCAATGAGGAAGCAAAGCTTTCATTCTTTGAAGATATTATGATGGTATACTTAGAGAACTCAAGAAAATCATTTAAAAAACTCTTTGAAACAATTAATAAATTCAGCAAAGTAGCATAATATAAAATAAACCCATGTAAATCATCAGCACTTCTAAATATGAACGACTATGTCCAAGAGCAAAAGAGAGAGAGAGAAAGAAAAATTCCATTTGAAGTAACCATAGACAACACTAAATTCTTGGGAATCTGCCTCCCAAGGCAAACCCAGAAACTGTATGAACCCAATTATAAAGCATTTCTCATCCAAATCTAAATAATTGGAAAAATGTCAATTGTCCATAGCTGGGTCAAGTTAATATAATAAAAATAACAATTCTACCATACTAATCAAACTACCAAAGACTTACTTTACTGAACTAGAAAAACATAGTAACAAAATTCATCTGGAGCAGCAAAAGGTCAAGAATTGCAAGGGAACTGATAGGAAAAAACATAAAGGAAGGTGGCCTAGATCTACTAGGTCTAAAACTAAACTACAAAGCAGCAGTCAACAAATCTGCCTGATACTAGTTAAAAGATAGAGTAATGGATCAGTGGATTAGAATAGGTTCAAAAGAATCAGGTATAAATGACTACAGTAATCTACTGTTTGGCAAGTCCAAAGACATTAGCTTCTGAGATAAGAATACTGACAAAAATTGTTGGGGAAACTGGAAAACAGACTGGCAAAATTTAGACAAAAACCCACATCTCAAACTCTATAACATAATAAGGTCAGAATGGGCACAGGATTTAGACATAAAGGATAACACCAAAGATAAATTAATAGAACAAGAAATACTCTATCATTTCTATGAAAAGGGGAGAAGTTTATGACCAAAGAAGAAATAGAGTACATTATAAACTGAAAAATGAATGATTTTGACTATATTCAATTAAAAAGTTTTTCACTAATAAAACTAATGCTGACAAAATTAGAAGGAAATCAGAAAGATGGGAAACAGTATTCACAACTAGGAATTCTTATAAAGGTCTTATTTCTGAAATATATAGAGAATTGCATCAAATTAATAAAGTTACATACAAGTCATTCCCCAGTTGATAAATCAAGGATATGAATAGATAGTTTTCAAATGAAGAAATTAAAGTTATATATAATCATATGATAAAAATCCTCCAAATAATTATTGATTAGAAAAATGCAAATTAAAACAACTCCAGGCTATTACCTCACACCTATCAGATTGGCTAAGACGACAAACAGGGTAAAAGATCAATGTTGGAGAGGTTGTGGGAGGATTAGGACATTGATGCAACTTGGTGCTGATCTAACCATTCAGGAGAACACTATGGAACTATGTCCAAAGAGCAATAAAATTGTTCATGCCCTTTGACCCAGAAATTCCAATACTAGGCCTATATCCAGAAGAAATCACAAAAAATGGGAAAATCCCTCATTTTCAAAATATTCATAGCAGTTCATTTTATAGTGGCAAAGAAACAAAAATTGAGGAGATGCCCATCAATTGGGGAATGGTTAAATAAAGTTGTGGTATATAAATATTATGGAGTACCATTATTCTATAAGAAATCATAAATGGTGAGACTCTAGAGGAGCATGGAATGAATTATAGGACCTGATGCTGAGAGAAAGGAGGAGAACCAAGAAATCAATGTACACATTAACAACACTGTGAGATGATCAACCTTGATGGATGCAGCACCTCTCAGTACCTTAGAGAGCCAGGACAACCCTATTAGATTGGTTATGGACAATGCAATACTCATCCAGAGGAAGAAAAACAGAAAAGCAAAACAAAACAAAAATTCTTCAGAATCTGATGAACATCACATTCACTATTTGAAAACATATCTCATGTGTTTCTTTCCCTAAATCCTAATTCCTCATTTTGAAAATGACTAATCTATAAATGTTTAACACAAATATATAAGTGCAATATTAATCAGACTGCAGCTGAGGGGAGGGAGGTTGGAAAGTTAGGGTAGAAGGAAATTTTGTAACTTAAAAATATACATATGCATATGGATGAATGTTGAAAAATTTTCATAGGGTGTATTTGGAAAAATATTAGTAAAAAATGAAATTTTGAAATCTAATTCATAGAACTACTGCTCCAGTGAGGTGATATAAAGTGTTTTGCAAATTTTAAAGGGTTTAATATCTACTATTATTTTAAAAAGCTATGGATTAAATGTATTGACCTAGATTTGCCTTGTTTTTGGCAGCATGAAGGAGTATAAGGAGAACTGGCTTTGGATTCAGAAGGCCTGAATCTCAATCTTGGAATTCATATTTATTGTTTGGATTGTTCATGACAAAGAGATTAGAAGTAGTATTACAGTCATTGGATTATAGTACGAGTAATGTCTGTTAATTCCCTGGTAGATCTCCAAGAAAGTTGCTAATAGAGTGGACTTTCACATTTGAGAAATTTTTGTTTTGCTTTGTCTATAGATGCAACAGCATAATAGATCATACAATATATGCCTTCAATAATAAACCTGGAAGAAAACTTCAAAATGGACAAGTCCAATTTATTAAATTTATATTTAAGGAAGCTTAGATAGACAGATTAAGTGATTTAGCAAAGACAAATAGCTTGCTAAATAATTAATGTAGAATTCATCTCCAGAATCCAAATTCCCATGAAATTACCTTATGTTCCAGATAAAGTTCTGTTGACTGAGGCAATTATATAAGAGGTTCTATGGACAATGGTAAATGACCTGAATTCATTTTTGGTTATTAGTTCTCTGTCCCATCACACAAACCCATTCAAGTGATTGTGAATCTTCTATTGCTTTCCTTTATTTTGTTCTCTATTGCCAATTAACTGCTCCTTTATCTTCATCACTCTCTAGTCTCCCCAACCTGCTATTTTAAAAACTAATTGGTGCATTCACTGTGCACTCTGAAATGCCTTATCCACAGCTGATTAACAAGATTTAGTTTTAAAACCTTTTATTTTCCAGTTTCCTCAAGTTTCTTCCACTCATTAAATTCTGATTTCCTTGTGATGAAACAATTTAAGGTACTAACCCTTCCAATACTCTTTGCATTTTTGCTCAAACTCCTCACTTCCAACTCTCTATCAATAGTGGGGAATTTGGGAGAGAGGCAGGGGGCAGAGCCAAGATGACTGCAGGAGAAGAGTCTCTCTTAGGTGCTCTCTCCAAAATATTTCAAAAACCTTAAAATTATGACTCCAACTATATTATCAAGAGACAGAACCCACAGTAAGATCCAGTGAGGCAATTCTTCAGCTCAAGGTAACCTGGGAAGACTGTTCCACAGGGTTGGAGCGGTGGTACTGCTGGAGTGAAGAAACTTCAGCCTCTAGGGAATAGCCCCAGGGCATCTGGTAGCTCTGGTTCTGAGCAGTAGAAGCAGTTTCCTGACCTGCACCCCAGGGAGCCCCAAGCACAACTTGGAAGATAAGCATGGAGACCTCTGTCAAAGCAAGCAAGAACCACAGGCCCTCAGCCCAGCTGCAGAACTCAGTGCAGCCTAGGTACTCAGTGCAGACCAGATCCCAAGAAACAGAAGTAGACCTCTGGAACCACCCAGCAGGAGCCTCCAGGCAGCTGTGCCCTGAGAACTTAGTCCAAGGAAGGTAAGGTAGTGGAGGGAGACTGCCAAGGTCTATCCTCTGTCCCTGGAACAGGACTCAGGGCTTTGACCACATTCAGACCCTGGTTGCATTCTAGGCCTCAAATAGAGCCAGGACCCCCACCCTCATCACAGCCTCTTGGGCAGAGGGGTGAACTAGTGGTTATTCACAGACCAGGATTGCAGTCAGAGCCTCACTGAGTTCCTTGTGCAGGGGTGCCCCAATAATACTCAAAAGCTCAGAAAGCACCCAAAATCCAGGCACACGTTGGGGAAATGAGTTAACAGAAAATAAAAAGGAACCTGACCATAGCCAATTGCTTTGGTCCCATGGAAAACCAAATCACACAATCAGAAGATGAGAAAGTCCAAGCTTCTGCATCTAAAGACTCCAAAAAATATAGAAGTTGGGCTCAGACTATGACAGAACTCAAAAAAAGATTTTGAAAATCAAGTAAGGGCAATAGAAGGAAAAATTGAGAAAAGAAATGAGAGAGATGCAGAAAAATCATGAAAACAAAGACAGCAGCTTAGTCAAGGAGATACAAAAAAATGCTGAAGAAAATAGCATGGTTAAAAATCAGTTTAGGTCAAATGGATAAAACAGTTCAAAAAGTTATTGAGGAGAAGAATGTTTTAAAAAGCAGAATTGCCCAGGTGGAAAAGGGGATAAGAAAGCTCTCTAAGGAAAAGAAATCCTTCAGATGTAGAATGGAGCTAAAGGAAGCTGATGACTTTGTGAGAAATCAAGACACAATAATTTAACACTAAAAGAATGAAAAATTAGAAGAAAATGTGAAATATCTTATTGAAAAACAACTGATCTGGAGAACAAATTCAGGAAAGATAATTGAAAATTTTTTGGGTTATCTGAAACTCATGATCAGGAAAAGAGCCTTGACCTCATTTTTAAAAAATTTCTACAGAAAAAAATGCCCTGATATCCTAGAAGCAGAGGGCAAAATAGAAATTGAGAGTATCCTACAATCTCACTGGAAAGAGAACCAAAAAAAAACCAACCCCCAGGAATATTATAGTCAAGTTCCAGAACTCCCAAGTCAAAGAGAAAATACTACAAGCAGTCAGAAGGGCACAATTCAAATATCATGGAGCTGCAGTCAGGATCACATAGGACTTGGCAGCAACTACATTAAGGGCTTGTAGGGCTTGGAATATAATATTCTGGAAGGCAAAGGAGCTTGGAATGCAACCAAAAATCAACCAAGATATTTCATGTAAAAGATATTTCATGTAGCTTTTGAAATGTTATGGAAGGGGAGAAGGCAAAGGGGAATGAGGAAGATTTTCATCCTTATCAGAAATGTCTCAGAGAGGAAACAGAATACACACTCAATAGGGTATAGACATCTAGAAGAAAAGGGAGAGAAATGCCATGGGGGAGGAGGGATGTGGGTGATAGAAGAGAGGGTAGATCATAGGAGAGGATAGCTAGATGTAACACATTTTTTTTTACTTTTTGCAAGGTGCTAGCATTGGGTGGTCTCTCTGGGACCACAGGACTGTGTGGTTGCTGGGTCTTGGGTAGGATGTGGCTTGGGGCCTCGTGGCTCCAGGGCCAGTGCTCTGTCCACTGTGCAAACTTGGCTGCCCCACAACACTGTTTTGAAGAGGGACAGAGTGAACGGAAAGGGAAAATATAATAGATGGTAGTGGGGAGGAATGGATGGAGGGTATTACAATTAGCAACAGCAACTGTGGAGAAATATGGAAGTAACTTCTCTGACAGACTTATGATAAAGAAAGTGATCCAGCCAAGACAGAGCTAATGGTATCAGAAGACAGAATGAAACACATTTTTTTCTTTCATTTCTCATGAGGGTTTTATATTTTTTGTGGGGGAGGGGCTATTATGTTTACTCTTAAACAAAAGTATTTTAGTAATATGTAAATAAAGAAAAAATTCAAAAATAAAATAAAATAAAATAAAGAAAAGCACTAAGATTAAGGATGATTTGCAGAAGTTAGATATTTACCTGGGACTTGAAAGGAAATCAGGGAAGCCTGGAACCAGATAGCAGTTAAGAGTGAGAGTGTTCCAGGAATGAAATCCTAGAGAAAAAAATATCAAGGGAAAGTGATTTATAGTATTAAAAGTTGCAGGGAAATAAAAAAAGAATAATGGGAAATTTCAAAGATTCCTTAAAACAAATTGCCGCTTTGGGGTTCTCCATCTATCCCCATTACCCAGTAACAACTCCTCCTTTGAGGTACATTCAATACATATGTTATCACCCAAGAAAGACTTTTAATATAGAATTCAGAAATGCTCTTCTTTCTTCCTTGATATATTTAGTGCCTGGTTTACAATCTTCCTTTCCTTTTCAATTCTTGCCTGTCATAACACTAGGTTATGGTAACATATATATATTGCAATTTCCTCAAAAAACTTCTCTCTGTCTCTTATTTAAATAACTCAAATATCTTCCACCACCATCTCCTCTTTCTCTCCTGTTTCAGATCAAGCAAAGGCACTCCTCCACGTGCACAATAGATCCTATTCCATCTGTCTTCTCCAGCAAAGTATCTTCTTTATCACTCCTTCTTTCTCACTAATCTTCAATGACTTACTATCTACTAGCTACTTCCTTGCTGCCTGCAATTATGCTTTACTTCTAACTTCAAAAAACCTTCACTTTATCTGTCCATTCCTCCTAGCTATTGATGTACACATTTTCTCCCTTTTGTTTCTAATTTCCTTGCAAAACTTATCTGCAATAGATGAGTTGAATTACTTTTTTCCTCATTCTCATTTTATCTCTGTAGTCTGATTTTTTAAAATTATCTTTTAATTTCTAGATTTCATGGCCTTTTTTCAACATTTATCTGCAACCTCTGAAACTATCAATCTCCCTTTTCTGTTTGATATAGAGTTCTCTAGGTTATCATGAAATTGCTCTTTTCCTTCTGCTCTTCCTATATGTCTCTGTCACATTTGTTGGATCATCATTCAAGTTACAGTCAATAACTGTTCATTTCCCCTGAAGTTTTGTCCTAGGCCCTCTTTTTTTCTACCTCTTTAGTGATGTTATTAACTCACATGATTTCATTTCTCATCTCCTTGTAGAATGTAAGGGATTATCAGATCCACTTAACCAGTTCTACTCTTTCTGCTGATCACTAGTATCATATCCCCCACTGCCTGTTGAACAGTTTAAACTAGAAGCCTCTTATATTTCTTAAATTCAGCATATCAGACTTGAACTCAATCTTTCCCATACAACCTTCCATTATTCTGAAATTCCTTATCTCTCCTGTTGGTATTACCATCCTCTCAATCAATTCAGACTCACATCTCTTTATTCTTTCTCAACACTCATCTACAATAAGATATCAAATATTGGATCTAGGACAACCATATTAGAATGGCTATGGACAATGTTATCCCCATCCAGAGGAAGAAAATTAAAACAAGAAAAAAAAGAAAAACCAACCCTTCAGAATATGATGAACATTTTATAAAAATGATCTCTTTTGCATCTCTTTCCTTTAATCCTAATTCTTCATACCGAAAATGACTAATATATAAACAAGTCTTTCCAAAATATTTATGTACAATACTAACCTGACAATTCACCATTGAGGGGAGTGGGATGGGAAGGGAGGGTGGAAGGAAATTTTGTAACTTAAAAATATAAATGTGCATATGGATGAAAATAAAAAATTAAAAGATATCAATTATTGAAGTTTCTGTTTTTGTAATAACTTTCATATCCCCTCTAATTCTTCTCTTTTTTCATATTGCCAACACTCTGGTACAGGTCCAAAGCACATCACTTGAGATCTATTAATTTCAACTCTTGCCTGTCTCTTCAAGTCTCTCCTCCACTGCACTTCTTCCTCCACTTAACTGTTATAATCTTCCTAGAATTCTCCTATTTTTCAATCTTTTAATAAGTTAATAATCTTTGGTCCAATGATGCAGTCTTCCTTGAGATTCATTACATACCACTTGCCATCTCTTAATCCTCAAAATTTTTGCTGACTGTTACCCATGCCTCTAACTCTAACAATTCTCATTTCCACCTTCTAGTTCTTTGGTTTCCTTCAATTGTCAGGTAAAGTCACACCTTTCTTGGTTTTTTTTTTTTTGCAAGGCAAATGGGGTTAAGTGACTTGCCCAAGGCCACATAGCTAGGTAATTATTAAGTGTCTGAGACCAGATTTGAACTCAGGTACACCTGACTCCAGGGCCGGTGCTTTATCCACTGTGCCACCTAGCCACCCCAAGTCACACCTTTCTGCAAGGAGTCATTAAGGGCTTCTTGAAGCTTAATACATTTTATCTCCAAATTAACCTGGAATATTTTGTTTTACATAGTTGTTTTCATACCATCACTCTTTAGAATGTGAGCTCCTTGAAAGTAGGGCCATTTTAGGTCTTTTTTTTTTCTTTCCCCATAAATTAGCACAGTGTCTGACATACTTAATAAATGTAAATTCACTGATTGCTTCTAGACAAAAATATTTTAATACTATTTTATGGTTAATAAGACATCAAAGGAAAATAGAAAAATTATTATTATTATTATAACTCTTTTGCAAATATGTAAACCATGAAGTTCTGAAGTAACATGATTTGCCCAGGTTTGTAAAAGTGAGGTCTGAGAAAAATGAATTTATGTCTCCAACTTGGGTTTCATAGTCTCTTAAATAATATGCAGTTTCAAGTTTACCTTTTATAAAATTAGTTTGGAATGTTTTGAATTCTTTTTGTAGTTCATTTCTTCTACCACTTGTATTTTCCACCAGTGTGTTACAACTTATTATGGTTTTCTGTATAAATACAAGATTTCACATACTATTATCCATAGTACAATTAGTCACAAATTCCATTGTCTTTACTTATAAGGTTAATAATGACAAGCATAAAGGTACTTGAATTTCCTTTAAGGACAACAAGAACTTCATAGCCAACTTATTAAAAGCTACCTATATTACCTAGACATAAAAAAGCAAATTATGTAGGATTTTTTCCTTTGTCAAGTAATAATTTTTGTCCTGTAAGGAACTATTATTTACTTCTTAGGGGGGAAATGGGATGGAAATTTAGCCTTTCCAGATTGAAATCCTAGTCAGAGAATATCTCAAGATATCCATTTGGATACATAAAGTAACTGGATGTATCCTATATAAGACCCCACAAAGTAGTAAGGCCCTTTTGAGAAGCTATCCCTCTTGATGGGCAGTTGAAGGTTGATTCCTCATGAAGGTGATTATTTCAGGTTTAAGATATTTTGTGTCTAATCACTGTTAAAATAAGAGTTCTGAACTCTTATTGATACAGTTATAGCTAATGGTGAACTATTTAGATCAATGTTACTTAATACTACAATCAAAAGGACAAAGACTATTAAATATTTTACCACAAACCTTGAATGTCTTTTGCTATACATAATACTATATCAACAAAAAAAGACATTAAGGAATGACTTTTCATAAGGAATCTACATGGTCTAAATGGTCCAAGTAACCTTTACTTCTGATACTAATTTCCCCTTGGCATAATTTACAATTTACATTTATTTACAATAAATTTAATAAATATAGACTGTGATACAGATGATGAAAAAAAGTTTATTAATAGTGACATATATAACTATTAACAAAGCAGGTCAGACTGGCAATTTCAGAAAAGTCGGTGACCTCAATAAGAAGAATGGTACCTTTTATAATGACATAACAAAGAAGGGATCTTGGTAAGTACAGAACTTTATAATTGACTTTATTAACAATTAAATGGACTGGCATTCAGGTGAGGTTGATGATGTCTTTTTTCTGTCAATTACGAAATATTATTTGATTTTTGGGAACCACCTGCATCTTGTAATCTTTGCTAGAAAATTCAAACGCCCAGATTTACTACATTCTTGGAAAAGCTAAAACTCCTGGTAGCACAAGAACAGATGGTCTATTTTTAGATACAGTAGAAATAATTCAGCTTTAGGTTTAAAACTTAAACAGGTAGATCAGGAAAGTGCAAAAGTGTAACTTTCTGAAAACTTGGAAGTAATCATCCTTGAGGTATTTTCTCACAATGACTCCTCCCAAGGGGGTTACTTCTCCACTTTCAGGTTACGTATGAAGATTCTTAGATATCTCTGCTGCAATTTGTTTTAGTTTTTTGCAAGGTAATGGGGTTAAGTGGCTTGCCCAGGTCACATAGCTAGGTAATTATTAAATGTCTGAGGTTGCATTTGAATTAAGGTACTCTTGACTCCAGGGCCATTGAGCTGCCCCTTCTGCTGCAGTTCTTGACAAAACAGATCTCAGTACAATTTATTGAACTACTGACATCTCATATTAGGAACTGCACTTGAAACTTCAGGGAATATAAGTTTCTACCATCTGCATTACTAGGCCTTGGATATGATATGGACACTGCTCTCAATAGGCTTAAAGGGAGAATTTTATAAAGAAATCCATGTAGGTCTGATGTAAACAACAGACCCTTCTAGTCAAAAAAGCAGCATTTATATAGGCATGCATGTTATTAATGATTTAAAAAAATTTTCCATATTTTAACTTTTCGAAACTGGCATTCATTTTATATACATACATAGATATAGATATATATAAACAGATGTATGAAAAAAGCTTCCATTTGAGAATTATTAATATATCAATTAAGAAAAAATTATATCCATTTAAATGTAGTATCTCCTTTAAAATATTAGATACATTAAAGTTCTTGGGTTACAAATTTTACATTAGAAAAGAGGAGAGAATCATAAAAATAATCAGACTGACCCTTCAGGAGAGCAATGATCCAAGAGGTGAAAAGCTCCCTCAGTTCTGTTTGATTTCAGATAACAACTAGAAGACAACCATATAGCAAATTTACATAAGATTTGCAGGTGTCATAGCTAGGGTCAGAACTAACCAGATGGGAAACTTTTCTGTACAAAAGGAAGTATCACAATGGAGAAATTGAATCAAGAGACTCCTATCTTAGCCCATTCTAAAGTCATTCTACAAATAATACCTGAGACAGATCTCTACCTGCAGCATTTCATGGCCTATAAGCTCTCTCATTGGGCAAAGCAAATGTTGTTTTTTTTTTTTCCTGGAGTGGTAGGCTAAACAGATTTATATAATTATACCTAGAAAAAAACTCAGAGAAAAATTATGCTATGGTACATAAGATTTAACATTAAATATTAAAATATCACTGAAAGCACTATAAAGTAAAAGTTAATTTAAATTCTCCCATGGATCATTTATCTATAATCTAATTTTATGATATTTTTAACATAGCCATTACCATTATACATACCACCCTAGGTTTCCCTTTCGGTAAAAGTTTGAAACATGCTCTGATAAAATAACTAAGGCAGACTTCAAAGGATAACAGTGCCAGGGATAATAAAGGCCCTTTTAACTAGAGTGGCTAATATGGAAGTCTGAATCAACTGAATCAAGATGAGTGGTTCCATCATTTACAAACATCTTTCTCATGTTGAATTATTATCAATTATTTGCTGAAATATATGTAGTGAGATTTGGATGTCCCCTGATCTTTAATGTGCAAACAAGAATGATTCATTGTGAAACAAGCCCTTCCCTCAGAATCTGTGATGAGAGATAATACTTTAGCATTTTGTAGAGCAACCTTAGTGAAAGAATCAATTGGTGGATAGGGTAAGAGACACATACATCATTAGCAATATTTATGACAACGGTGGCATTCTAAACCTTTTCTAATTGAATACTAAAGTGGGCCCCTATAAGGATAGCCAGACATACCTGTTGATAAAAACTAAGGGGGAGGAATGGTTTACTTTCAATAGATACCTGAACCCCAGCAACCTATTTTGCCATATATTATTGTTTCCATTTCTCAAACTCGAAGTTAACAAAGGAGAGATTTCATGTTCAGAAAAAGGAAAAAAGGTTAAAAATATGTACTGGGTCTTCCAGGACAGCAAGTTTGTAAGCATTATGAACATGATCATTCCCTTTTGATATGTGATCAATTCCTCTCATTTGGGCAGAGAAATGAACAACAGCTAGAGCAGCAGGAAATTTTAGAGGGTACAAGAGATCTTTGATGAATTCTTTGTCATAAATTTGCCAGAAGATATCAAAAATTTCCTCTGTAGACAGAAGATCTCAATAACATGACAGACAACAATTGCATATCATGAGATTGCATATCATGAGATTGCATAGCCTGTGACCCTTTTTCATTTGATTAGGTGACATGCTTGGATAAGAGCCTTAAACTTAGCAGCTTGATGCTAAAATTGGAGATCAGAGAAGCCACCAGACAGTATCATATTCAGAAACCATGGCAGTACCATAATATGCGTGATAGGTAACCTCTCCTACAAAAAAAAGATCCATCAGTACAGAAAATAAATTCAAATTAGAATCAGAAGTTCTGATTTCAAATTTAGGCTTTGCAGTTCCCAAAGTCACATATCCAATCTGGACCTTAGTATCTTTATATTCAAAATAAAGAGGTTGGACTAGATAATCATACTATCTCATGAAGTTCTCAAACTTTTGACATATGATTCCAATTTTTCCCTACTTCAGTAAGAGCTGCTATAAATAACCTGGCATAAATCGGGACTTCTCTCTTTGACCTTAGTGTATATACACTCAGCAAATTTGAGTCAAATTTAGTGACTTTTTCACATAAATCCAAATTGTTTTTCCAAAGCTGTTAGGCTAAGTGCTTATTAAACTGAGGGAGATACCTAGAGGAAAAGCTAATTTTTCTATTTAGAATGCTGGCATTTCAATACTTCCACACTTCAGGCTCTGATAGACAGATAGACAGACAGACAGACAGACAGATATATGGATAGATTCAGACTTATCTACAGGGGATCAGAAAGGTCATCACCAGGATTGTTAAAAATATCTATTACAGAGGCAGTTAATAATGACTCCCAGAGAATGGCAAACTGTAGAGCAATATGGCAGTTTTGAGTACTGCAAAGTACTTGAGATTGATGTTTTCATCACCCAGAAAAATCTCTTCATATTTGGCAAATTTCTTATCCGAGAAGACCTGAGGCCAATGATAAAAAAATAGCCTCAACTAAATGAAGACACTATATTATGAAAAGAGAGTTCAAAACAAAATAATAAGTCTTCTCTACCAATAAATTATGGCCCAAAGACAGGGTGGAGCTGCAATAACCATAGTCCCAAACTGAGCAGGATAATAAGCTTCTGGACAGAGAACAGGTTGGTACACCAGAAGTTATTCATGAACAAAGAGGGAAGGATTTACTATTATTTGGGAGTCCCCATGAAGATAAAGATAACAGGACCCTTCCAGAGGTGAGAAATGTTGCTGATCTAGCTTCAAAGGTTCTGGAACAGAGTTTTTAGTCAACAAACAATGGGTTTGGTAATCTCAAAGAACAAAGGCATCCACTGTGTGTATACTTCTATGCTTCCAAGGATGACTCTCTGCTGCTACTTAGTGGTAGATACTAAATGTTGCTGAATAGCCTGAATGAATTTAGAAGAAACAATTCCCAGCATCCAAGATAAACCCCAAATATTCCATCTGTAAAAGACACCATTGGACTTTTGATGTAGAGCCTCTATGGTCTTTTGAATGAAGCTCCAGAAATAGGTGAAAGCTATCTTACTGGCAAATCTCACCATCTGGTGCTTCTAGAAACAGATCATCTCTATAATGGACCAAGGTAGCACCTCTAAAAGTGATGCAAGCTAATTCTTGAAGCAAAATTTGAGGGGAAAACTTGGGGCTTTTATATACCCTTGAGGCAGATGAGTCCAGGTCCACTGTGAATGTTTTCAGGTAAAAGCAAATAGACAGGGGGAGCTAGGTGGTGCAGTGAATGAATAGAGCACAAGTCCTGGAATCAGGAGAACCTAAATTCATATCCAGCATCTTATACTTAATAATTACCTAGCTGTGTGGCTTGGGCAAATCACTTAACCCTACTGCTTTGCAAAAAAAAAAAAAAAAAAAAAAAAAAGCAAATAGATGCTGAGAATCTGGATTATGTAGATTGAAAAAAAATGCTGATCAAAAAAACAATCACAGTGGGGCGGCTAGGTGGCACAGTGGATAAAGCACCAGCCCTGGAGTCAGGAGTACCTGGGTTCAAATCCGGTCTCAGACACTTAATAATTACCTAGCTGTGTGGCCTTGGGCAAGCCACTTAATCCCGTTTGCCTTGCAAAAACCAACAAAAAAAAAACAATCACAGGAAAGCAAGGTATCTCACAAGGAATTGAGGAAATGAGAGTATCACCAGATAACTGGGAATGACATGAACATCAATAGTGAGCAAATACTAAACAAAATGATAAACAGTCCTGCCATCAAGATCTGGTTTTAGGTGTCTTAACAAGGGGGATTGACATATTGCATGGAGAAATACAAGTACTGAAAATATCTTAATCTTTTAAAGCATTAGTAATTGGTGAGATAACCTGAAATGATTTCCCCAAACAATGATTATTGGGAGAGGGTGGGCAGCTATTTTGATTTTAATAGTGACAGGGACAATAGATTTTAGGAGAACTATGTCTGAGGATAAAGAAACCCATAAGGAGTCAGGGAGGAAGGAGTCTCTGCCTGACTCTCTATCATTTTGAATAAGAACTGAGAATAAGGAGGAGCCCTCAGGTAATGGTACCATCTGGGCAAGGGGAACACTAGGAACCATAAGTTTGCATAGGAGATTTCCATAAGGGGATACAAAGAAAGAAATATTCCACAGAAAAGGGTCATAAAGAAATCTATTCAGGTAACAATTTACTAGCATTCTGAGGTTCCCCCAAAACAGTAACAATATTTAAAGAACAAATAGAAGCATAGTTGAAAACAGGTCTATATATTAGAAGAGAATTAGGCGGGCCAGTATCTAGTAAACAATCATAGGGTGATATGGGGCTCACTTTATGGGAGAAGAATGGACTGAGATTTCTGAAGCCAAAGTTAACAACTTATGGAAAAAATAAAAGAGCCCTCTTCAAGATACACAGCTCCTTCTCCTCCCTTGCACCTTCATGCACATGCATTTCCCTGAAAACCTCTTAAGCAATCTCCCGTTAGTTCCCCCCCCCACACCCCCCATTTATAATGTTCCTTTTCAGCTTACAGTTTTGGACAATATAACCCTTCTTTTTATGTTAAAAACATTTACATGATTTATGAGTCTCTGAAAATGTCACTAAAATTACTATAATTACTGTCTCCATGACAATTTATGCTGCAGCCTCTGAAACAGCCTGTGTAGGGGACTTGGACACAGCCTGTATGTGAACTAGAAAGGATTAGTCCCAGGGCAGCTTGTCCTGGGGCAAGAATAATTTTCTCCGGTATTGCTGGTAATTATTGATTAACAAAATAAATATGAAGAATGCATACATCTCGTGGGTTTATGGAGTCTAGTCTTGCATACAAATTAGCACTTTAGCACAGTCTATCATAAAATGATTGTCTCAACTTCATTCACTGTCTGTAAAGAGTGAAACTCTTTTCTCATCGCATATTGCGATTTCTTAAATTTCTCTTTCTTATTTTATCATTAGAGTTAAAATTTCAATATTAATATTGAATAAAAATTGTGATAAGATCCTTGCTTCACCCCTGATCTTATTTGGAAGACTTCGAGTTTGTCCATATTACATGACTGTTGACAAGATATACTGCTTCTTTTAAGAAAGACTTCCTTTACTTCTATGCTGTCTAGTACTGTCAATAGGAATGATGATGTATTTTTGGCAAAAGCTTTTTTCTGCATCTTTTTAAATAAGCATACAATTAACCCAAGTTTTGTTATTTATATGGTCAACAATACTAATATTTTTCTTTTTTTTAAGATTTTCTTTTTTTTGAGTTTTACAGTTTTCCCCCATCTTACTTTCCTCCCCCACCCCCCACAGAAAGCAATTTATCAGTCTTTGCATTGTTTTCATGTTATACATTGATCCAAATTGAGTGTGATGAGAGAGAAACCATATCCTTAAAGAACAAACATAAAGTATAAGAGATAACAAGATCAGACAATAAGATAGCAGTTTTTTCCTAAATTAAAGGGAATGTCCTTGAATTTTGTTCAAACTCCACTGTTCTTTATCTGGATATAGATGGTATTCTCCATTGCAGACAGCCCCAAATTGTCCCTAAGTGTTGCACTGATGAAATAAGTGTGTCCATCAGGGTTAATCATCACTCCTGTGTTGCTGTTAATGTGTACAGTGTTTTTCTGGTTCTACTCATCTCAGTATCAGTTCATTCAAATCCTTCCAGACTTCCCTGAATTCCCATCCTTCCTGGTTTCTAATAGAACAATAGTGTTACATGACATAGATATACCACAGTTTGCTAAGCCATTCCCCAATTGAAGGGCATTTACTTGATTTCCAATACTTTGCCACCACAAACAGGACTGCTATGGGATATTTTTGTACCAGTGATGTTTTTACCCTTTTTTTAAATCATTTCTTCAGGGTATAGACACAGTAGTGGTATTCCTGGATCAAAGGGTTTGCTCATTTATGTTGCCCTTTGGGTGTAGTTCCAAATTTCTCTCCAGAAAGGTTGGATGAGTTCACAGCTCCAAAAACAATGTAATAGTGTCCCAGATTTCCCACAACCCTTCCAACAATGATCGTTATCCTTTCTGGTCATATTGGCCAGTCTGAGAGGTGTGAGGTGGTACCTCAGAAAAGCTTTAATTTGAATTTCTCTAATAAGTAATGATTTAGAGCAATTTTTCATATGACTATGGTTTGCTTTGATTTCACTGTTAATTATCTTTCCATATCCTTTGACCATTTATCAATTGAGGAATGTTTTTTTAATGATTCTGTTCTCCGTATATTTTAGAAATGAGTCCTTTGTCATAAACATTAGTTGTCAAGATTGTTTCCAAGTTTACTACATTTCTTTTGATCTTGGTTGCAGTGGTTTTATCTGTGCAAAAGCTTTTTGATTTAATGTAATCGAAATCATCTAGTTTGTTTTTAGTGATATTTTCCATCTCTTCCTTAGTCATAAACTGCTCCCCTTTCCATAAATATGGCAGGTATACTAGTCCTTGATCTTCTAATTTGCGTAGAGTATTGTTGTTTTATGTCTAAATCTTGTATCCATTTGGATCTTATTTTGGAATAGGATGTGAGGTGTTGGTATAATCAAAGTTTCTTCCATATTAACTTCCAATTTTCCCAGCAGTTTTTATCAAAGAGAGTTTTTATCCCAATACCTGGACTCTTTGGGTTTATGAAACAGCAGATTACTATAATAGTTTCCTGCTATTGCACCTAGTCTATTCTACTGGACCACCACTCTATTTATTAGCCAATACAAGACAGTTTTGATGACTGATGCTTTATAATATAATTTTAGATCAGGTAGGGCTAAGCCCCATTATTTTTCACATTTTTTATTAAATCCCTTGAAATTCTTGACTTTTTATTTCTCCATGTGAATTTACTTACAACTTTTTCTCACTCATTAAAGTACTTTTTTGGAATTTTGATTGGTATGGCACTAAACAGGTACTTAAGTTTTGGTGGAATTGTCATTTTTGTTATATTAGCTCTACCTATCCATGAGTAGTTGATGTTTGTCACGTTATTTAATCTGATTTAATTTGTGTGAGAAGTATTTTATAATTGTTTTCAAAAAGTTTCTGAGTCTGCCTTGGCAAATAGACTCTCAGGTATTTTATATTGTCTGAGTTTACTTTGAATGGGATTTCTCTTTCTAGCTCTTCTGCTGTATCTTGCTAAACACATATGGAAAAGTTGAGGATTTATGAGAGTTTATTTTAAATCCTGCAACTTTGCTAAAATTCTAATTGTTTCCAGTAGCTTTTTCGATGATTTCTTGGGATTTTCTAGGTATACCATCCTGTCATCTGCAAAGAGTGAGAGTTTTGTCTCCTCCTACCAAATTCTAATTCTTTCAATTTCTTTTCCTTCTCTAATTGCTGAAGCTAACATTTCTAATATGATATTGAATAGTAGTGGTGATAAAATGGGCATCCTTGTTTCATCCCTGATCTTATTGGGAATGCCTCTAACCTCTCCCTATTGAACATAATCCATGTTGATGATTTCAGATAGATACTGCTAATTATTCTAAGGAACAGTCCATTTATTCCTACACTCCCTAGTGTTTTTAGTAGGAATGGGTGCTGCATTTTATCAAAACCTTTTCAGCATCTATTGATATATAATTTCTGATAGTATAATTAATTATATCACCAACAAACCTAACAGTTTTCCTAATACTGAACCAACTCTGCATTCCTGGGATAAATCTTACTTGATCATAATGTATTATCCCAGTGATAACTTCTTGTAATCATTTTGCTAAGATTTTATTTAAGATTTTTGCATCTATATTCATTAGGGAGATAGGTCTATAATTTTCTTTCTCTGTTTTAAGAGAAAGCACCATATTGGTTTCATAGAAAGAGTTAGGCAGAGTTCCAATTTCTCCTATTTGTCCAAAGAGTTTATATAGAATTGGAACCAATTGTTCCTTAAATGTCTGGCAGAATTCACTTGTGAATCCATCAGGCCCTGGGGATTTTTTTCTTAGGGAATTCAATGATGGCTTGACAAAGTTCTTTTTCTAAGATAGGTTTGTTGAAGTATTTAATCTCCTCTTCATTTAACCTGGGCAACTTATATTTTTGTTAATATTCATCCATTTCACTTAGACTGTCAAATTTATTTGCATAGAGTTGGGCAAAATAATTTTGAATTATTACTTTAATTTCCTCCTCATTGGTGGTGAGTTCACCTTTTTTGTTTATGATGCTAGCAATTTGATTTTCTTCTTTCTTTTTTAAATCAAATTAACCAAAGGTTTATCAATTTTATTCGTTTTTTCATAAAACCAATTCTTGGTTTTATTTATTAATTCAATAGTTTTTTGCTTTTGATTTTGTTAATTTCTCCTTTAATTTTTAGAATTTCTAGTTTGCTATTTAATTGGGGATTTTTAGTTTGTTCTTTCTTTAAGTTATTTTAGTTGTATATTTAGTTCATTGATTTCTTCTTCCTCTAATTTATTCATGTAAGCATTTAAAGATATAATATATCCCCTGACAACCTCTTTGAGTGAATCCCATAGGTTTTAGTATGTAGGATAAAATGATTAATGATTAATTAATTAATTAAATGAATAATTTCTTCTATAATTTGTTTTTTGATCCACTCATTCTTTAAAATGAAGTTATTCAATTTCCACTTGGTTCTGGGTCTATATCTCCCTAGCCCAATATTGACTTTTACTACATTGTGATCTGAGAAAGATGTATTTACTCTTTCTTCCTTTCTATAGTTGATCATTAGGTTTTTATGCCCTAGTATATGGTCAGTTTGTGTATAAGTGCCATGTACTGCAGAGAAAAAGGTATGTTCCTTTCTATCCCCATTCAGTTTCCTCCATAAGTCTACCACATCTAGCTTTTCTAAAAATCTATTTACCTCCTTAACTTCCTTCTTGTTTATTTTATGATTTGATTTATCTAGATCTGAGAGTGGGCGATTATGGTCTCCCACTAGTAGAGTTTTGCTGTCTATGTCTTCCTATAGTTCTTTCACCTTCTCCTCTAAGAATCTGGATGCTATTCCATTGGGTACATATTCAGCATTGAAATGACTTTATTGTCTATGGTACCTTTTAGGAGGACATAGTTTCCTTCCTTATCTCTTTTAACTCTATCTCTTTTTGCAGCTGCTTTGTCTGAGAAGTATTGCTACCCCTGCTTTTTTCACTTCAGCTAAAGTAAAATATATTTTGCTCCATTCTTTTACCTTTACTCTATGTATATCTCTCTACTTCATGAGTTCCTTGTATGCAGCATATTGTAGGATTCTGGTTTTTAATCCACTCTGCTATTCGCTTATGTTTTAAGGGAGACTTCATCCCATTCACATTCAAAGTTATAATTATTAATTTTTTTATTGCCCTCCATGCTATCTTCCCTCTGTTTGTATTTTCCCCTCCCCCCTTATCCATATTCCTCAGTATTTTGTTTCTGAATACCACCCTCTTCAGTGTGTTTTCCCTTCTATATCCACCCCTCCCCTTTCTTTCCCCTTTCCCTTTTTTCCATTTTCCCTTCATTTGAAGATTTAGAATGGAGATGTCTCTAAATTTATGCAACTCAAAATTTCTTTTGAGTTTCTGAAATTCTATTTGGCTTATAGAGCTTATAGGAAACACCATGATTAGTGATCTTATGTCAATGACTCCTAGGTCTGAAAATCAAAGTATTTTTGCATCACTTCTTCTGACCTCTTTGTGAGCACTTGCATTATGTTAGTTCTTCATAAAATTGATTTTTTTTAGGTAGACATGTTTAGTATTCACACAATATGGTCAGCCTTTAGTGTTCTGCTCTCCACAGTAGAGCTTGACTGCTTAGCAGTTCAGTTCAAGAAAGAATCTAAGTATCTTGTACCTTATATTTCCAGAGTTCCATCTTTATAACTTTCCAAAGCAGTTCAATTTTCTGGAATTTCACTTATAGACTATAGAGCAATGAGGTCAGCAGAAGAACTCTGTGAATAACCTTACTTTCTCTCTTTCTTTCAGAGTAAAGTTGGTTGTATAAAGTTGGTAATGTACACCAACCTCATCATCTATGTATATAACCCTGGAAAGTATATTGCCAAGATAAGAATTCAAAATTTTTCTATCTGCTAACTGGTTGTTCCAATATGATGTAATTCTATTTAGTAGGGAAGATCTGCTTACTTGTCAGTCCCAAATTAGCATAAGTCATAGAGAATCAATCCTTACTTTGCATCTCAGTCTCAGATGCTTCATTGAGTGCCTAATCATTTACAATCGAAAGGTTGTGCACCATCTTTCCCTCAACTTAGTGTTTGCTTATTGCCTTTGAAAGTTAAATAATTTGCTGTCAATGTGGCAGCTGAACTCGATGTCATTTTTGGCCTTATTTAATGTATCTGACAGTATAAAAAATTTAGCAAAATCATGCTAAAAGTATGGAGCAAGCACACAGCCCTGCTTTATTCTAATGATGCCATGACATACAGAAGAATTGGATTTGGAGTGGGGCGGGTGCTATTCAGTCATGAGCCTCATTTCCTCCTCTGCAGTGGCCAAATATGCATCCAGATAACTGGAGACTTGCCCAAGATCATACAGCTAAAAGTGTCAAATGTCTGAGGCTGAATTTTATCCCCCCGACTCCAGGGCTGGTTTTCCATACATTGTACTACACAGCCCCATTTTATTCTAATAATGGTTTGTTGTCCTCAGGCTAGCCCAGTGTGCTAAGGAGCTGTGTTAAGGTCACAGTCTCCTCTGGATGCATGGATTTGAATTCCCTTTCTGGCTGAGTTCAGTTGGGGACAGGTAGATGGTGCAATAGAGTACCAGCCCTGAAGTCAGGAGGACTGGAGTTCAAATTGGGACTCAGACACATGACACTTAAAAGCTGTGTTACCTTAGGCAAGTCACTTAAACCTGATTGTTTCACACCAAGACCCATCTCCAATTATGCTAATCCGTATTTGATTACTAGACCCATATGGTTCAGTTGACTTAACACATGCACCCATTTTCTTACTCAAAATCCAATTCATTTGTTTGTCAAGACATCACTTTCTTGGTTTCATGGTTTCATGGTCTTATTCGAGAAGGAAGGACAAAACATCATTCTAATAATGATTGAGAAATCACGTGAGCATCATCTGTTATCTATAACTTGTGCAAACATACCATCAATGGATGAACTGTCTATCACTTAAACTTATACTCTAATACTCATGATATATCCTATGGTTGAATTATAAAGGTCTATGTATCTTCTTACACATTAAATGAGTCATTGTATTGCTAGGACATAGGCTGATGTTTTCTTTAATGTCCCCCTGGTTCTACTCATTTTACTTTGCATCAGTTCAGGTAAATTTTTCCAGGGTTTATTTGAGAGCATCCTGCTTAACATTTTACATGATAAAATAATATTCCAACACAATCATATACCACAGTTTCTCAGTCATTCTCCGATTTATGGGCATCCCATTAATTTCCAATTCTTTGTTACCACTAAAAAAAGTTGCTATAAACATTTATGTAAATATAAATATTTTTATTTTTTGCTATTTATCTTTGATAGGCAAACCTAGTATTCATATTGCAAAGTCAAAGGGTATGCATGATTTTATAAACCTTTGAGCATAATTACAAATTGTTCTCCAGAATAGTAGAATCAGTTTACAACTGCATCAACAATGCATTGTTGTGTCAATTTTCCCACATGTTCTTCAAAATTTGTCATTTAACCTTTCTGAGCCAATCTTGTATCATTCTCATTTATTTTCTTCATTTTTTCTTGATCTCTCTCTGATTTAGTTTCTAAAATCCTTTTTGAGCCCTTCCAGGAAGTCTTTTAGGGTATGGGATCAATTCACATTTATCTTTGAAAGTTTGGTTTTAGCAATTGCTATTTTGTTTTCTTCTTCTGAGTTTGTTTTTAATTCTTTGCAGTCACCATAGCAATTTTTGGTCAGTTTCTTTTTGTTATGGATATTTGCTCATTTTGCAGTATTTTTCTTTACTTTTAAGGCTATGCTAAAGTGGGATTTTGCTCCCTTGTTCTGGGTAATACCATCCCAAATTTCAGGTCTTTATTGCTACTTCTTTTTGAGCTAGTTCTGAATTCTATCAGTTTTCAGTTCCTCCAAGTTTGCATGATCTGAGGAGAAATATGGTCATTTTCCCCCTGACTTGTACTCTGGACTATGAGTGATCACAAGCATTTTTTCACCCTAAAATTATACCCCAAAATTCTAATTTGCTAGTTCTCCTAACCCTAGAACTTTCACTTAGCATGCAATCCAGATTCCCATATAGGAATAGGGAATGCAACAAAGACTGGTGCCAGCAAAGGAAACCCTGTAATCTCCTTCTGACTAGTTTTTCAATACCCTTATCATCTAAGAGCTCCAAAAGCTGCTACTGCTACTGCTGCACCAATTCAGTTAGTCCCATGGTCTGCTATTGATTTGCTGGGGTACAGTCTTGCATTGGCAAGGTCTATGTTGGAGAGAGCTCCATTCTCACTCCACTATAATGCAAGAGACTCTTCATGCTGACCTTCTAAATTGTCTTACTTTGGAAAACTGTTTCACTCCATCCTTTTGTAAATTCTGTCAACCTACAACTCATTTGGAGGTGTTATTAAAGTTGTTTGGAGGGGCATTTTGGAGAGTTCAAATAACTCCCTGCCTTTTCTCTGCCATCTTGGCTCTGCCCCCCTGAACATTTTTTTAATTAAAGAATAACTCATTTCCAACTATCTTTTTCTTATCTGTATGATTTCTAAGCAGATATTATTTTATGAATAATTGTGCTTTTTTTTGTTTTTGTTTCCAAAAATATACTATCAGTTAATTGAAAATAAAAGTTAAGATTAGTACTGAGAAATCAAAATTTAATTAGTGTTTTAGAAAAATGGACTGTGGGATTAGATCTGTAAACTCATTAGTATAAGGATAACAATTCAAATTAGATCCTTCATTGTAAATTACAGTCTCTATGCTATTTGCTTGCAACACTGTGGGGTTGCATAATTTAATAAGATTCATAGAATATAGTTGGTATGTGTCCAAAGACATGAACCCAGGTTTCTTGACTCTGAGGTTAGCTAACTATTATACAACATAGTATTTATGAAAGAAAGAGAAAAATAATAATGAATTTAAAATTGTAGACCTTCAAAAAGAAGAACACTTCCAGAATCTTGCATTGTAAATGTATTCAGTAAGTAAATGCTAGTTTTCCAAATTTTGGGGGGGTGTACTCATTATAAAATAATTTATCTATATATGCTTATATTCCCCAAGGTGGTAAATAGATGGCTATCAAAACATTAGTGGGTATTGAGATTTTACCTTAGAGTTTATCCCATAGTATGAATATGACCTTTCTTACTGAACAAGAGGAAAGTATATTAACTATTAAGTATAAATAAGCCAAAAGGAGATATATGTGAAAGATGAGCAAATGTACTCCATGAATAATTTGACTGAAGAAATGGATATCAATATTAATAAGGACATGCATTTTTGGAGATAGAGGTAGCCTGGTCACATAATATGAATGAGAGATAACTGGTGGACAGCCCAATTGCAACACTGATAGGATTGAGCATTGAAAAGAATCAGATTGAAGTATCAACTACATTGAATTAATCATCTACGGAGTATTTCAGAAGCACATCAAATCATAGAATAATAGATTTAGAGCTAGAATGACCTTAAAGAAACCAGGTCATTTATTTATAAAAATGACTAAACAAAGACCCCAAGTGGTTAAGTTGTCCAAGATCGTAGAAATAGTGAATGAAGGTTAAAAGCTAGGGCCTCTAATGTTAAATCCAAAATTGTACAGGAGAAATTAAGCAGTTGTCATGATCTATATAATGTCAGGACTCAGAAATGAGGTCAGAGAGCTCTCAAAATGTCAAATCATGATTACTCAAGTCAGAAATTGCTCCTTTATGAAAATGTGCCTATTTTCTTACTATCCCACTTAAGTCCTATATTACTGTCTATCAAAATACATTAGTCTGATTAGATCAAGATCATTTCTACAGTTTCTAGATTCCATTCCTTGAAGAAATAGAACAAAACAAGAATATGTATTTCTTTGTATGTGTTTATATAAATGTACATATATTTATGTATTTATACAAATACATATACCCATATAGATAGAAATCCAGCAATATGAATGTACTCTGTAAACATAACACATATGTACATACTTTTTTGCACATAAATATTTTTATAGAGCAATATGTATTTATATATGCATATACACATGTATGATATATTAATATAAATTATAAATGCATATACATTGCAAGCTTTAGTTTATTTAATATTTATAATGACAAATGAAATTTATAAATTTCCTAGTATTTGAAGAAGATTATTTTAGTTGCTAAAAAGTCTCTATGTCTTAATTTTCTATTAATTTATAAGTTCACTGCCAATGTGTCAGTGAATTTCCCATAACAATGCCATCATTGCATTTTAAAACTCATAGTATTGACTCATCACCAGTCAAACATATACTTTGAATTTGTTTTCCTTTAATGAAGATGGATAGCAACTGAATCATAAAACAAGTCTCATTCATCACCAGACACATATCTCTGAAAGATAGTTGACTTATGGCTTCTTTTCCTGGCCTAATGTTCATTCTAGCCTTACTTAGATATCTTTTGATGGTACTGAGGGAATCAAAATATTTAATTAAAGTTAGAAGTAACATGGATACTGATTAATTTCTTCATACCCTGGGAATGAGTCAAACATCTTTCTCTACAGTGACACAAGGCAATCATGTTGCAATGGATAGAGAGCAAAATAATCTGCCACATCTTTATTGCAATGTGTACATGTATGTCTGTGAATGTATACATATAATTGTGTTGATATGGATGTATACCTTTATGTGTATATATCTATATATCCATATATATATATATATATATATTTACATATATATATATACACACACACACACATTTGAGTAGAATTTAATTTAGTTACTTAGGTTTTGATAAACTTTAGCTGTGTGGCATGTTGTGGGTCATTTAGCTTTTCGGCACCTTAATTTCCTCTTCTATATAATGGAAAGTAATCATCCCTTCCCTATCTCACAGTGTTGTTGCATCATTCATTGGAAAATACTTGGGGGGTGGCTAGGTGGTGCAGTGGATAGAGCACCAGCCCTGGAGTCAGGAGTACCTGAATTCAAATCTGGCATCAGACACTTAATAATTACCTAGCCATGTGGCCTTGGGTAAGCCACTTAACCCCATTTGCCCTGCAAAAACCTAAAAAAAATACTTGGAAACTACACATTATTATATAAATGACACTTCTTCCATGATCCTCCTTGTTACTAGTAGCTTTTCCCTTTGAACTTCCTAAAGAATTTAAACTTCTCTTATGTACTTGAACCTTCAATTGTCATCACTCTACTAGAACCCTTACCCACAGGGCAAGAACTGTGTCTTTTCTTGTATAGTAGAACCTCTAGTATAGTAGAAACAATTTTTTTCAGAATAATATAGTAAAACATTTTCCAAATGATATCACATTGAAAAAAAGATAAAATTAACAAATAATTATTTATGGTTATAAAATTAAATCTCACCTAAGGCATGATTATTACAAGAAGGACCTTCAGATATTAAGGTTCTATATTTAATATTTTCCCCAGGATTAATCTTATCATATTTCGCATGTTTGTGAGACTTGCACTTGCAAAAAATTGTGCTATTTATTATTGGATTTCTACGCATTTAGTTGAATCAAAGGTCATACTATGTAGAATAATAAAGAGAATTATTTCAACAAGGTTACTCCTCAAAATTGAATATGCTTTCAAATGCTTTAAAACATACAAATAGCTTTTAAAATTTTATTTCATTATTTTATTATTAGATGTCATGAGAATTTAGGATTAATTATTAACTCGGGATGTTATTCTCTGCCAAAATTATACTTGTATTTAAATAGGAAAATATTATTCAAATGCTCCAAATTGGTTTAAAGTATTCATAATAGAATCATAACATTCTAGAACTTGAAAGAAAATATACTGAGTTCATGTAAATGACTTGTTCACTGGTAGGACCTAAATCAGTTCAGAAATATAAATATCTATTTTGTTTTACTGTTTTTCACCCTATGAGTTTTGTTGTTATTCAGTCATGACTGAAAACTCTATGACCTCATTTGGGGTTTTCTTGGCAAATATAATGGAGTGGTTTGACATTTTCTACTCTAGCTCATTTTACAAATGAGGAAACTAAGGCAAGCAGGGTTAAGTGATTTGCCCAAGGTCATTCATCTAATAGGCATCTGAGGTCAAATTTGAACTCAGGTCTTCCTGACTCCAGGTCTGGTGCTCTATCTACTGCACTTCCTAGCTACTGTCCATCACATTAGTGTTTCCCCTGGAATATTTTAAATGGGGGATGCTACTATTTCTACTAACAGAATGCATTCTTACCCATGGTGGATTTTGCTTTGAGGTTATTTAAATTTTGTTTTTTTGCAAAGCAGTAGGATTAAGTGGCTTGCCCAAGGCCACACAGCTAGTAATTATTAAGTGTCTGAGGCTTGATTTGAACTCAGGTACTCCTAATTCCAGGGCCGGTGCTCTATCCACTGTACCACCTAGCTGCCACTTTGAGGTTATTTAAAAATGAAGTATTATGGGATTAGGGATAATAAGCGAAGATAATATGGGTTCAATGGGTTCAAATCTTGTTTCTTACATTAACATGCTATGAAACCTTTGAAAAATTATTTAATTTCTTAGTGCTGTGGGCTAAGTATCAGACAAGCTGCTTTCATTGGTTTTCTCACTTAGGAGTTTCCAAAATATGGTGGAAATATGTGGGTAAAAGGCCAATCCTAGACCTTTCCTTTGTTCTTCCTTTCAGTTCATGTGCCACTGATCAAGGCTGTAACTGGGTCTTTCAGGAGTCTCATGTTCCCAGACAGATCTTTTTGCCTTCATTGTAGAGAAAACAAGGATCCGATTTGAACATTATGCCCTAGCTGTTGAAAACTCCTTTCCTCTTATAACCAAAATTCACTTAACAAAACTGGGATTACAACAAGAATTTTGTATAAGATTTCAACAAAGACAGTAATGACTAAAGGTCTGATATAGAAATCTCAGTGAAAAGGAATTTCCCTCCTTTCCTGTCCATTAGATTCAAAACCCACCAACCAGGAAATGTTGTTTAGTAGTTTAATTTTTGGAAAAGGATTTTCTTATCAAAGATTCAGGAGTAAATTACCTTTTCCTTTTACAGTTCATTTTACAGAAAAGGAAACTGAGGCAGCTAGCATTAAGTGGCTTGCCCAAATTTATACAGCTAGTTTGTGTCTGTCAGATTCGAATTAACAAATATTTGTCTTCTTGACTCCAGTTGCATTTTGATCCATACTGGGTCCAAAAGAAGGAAGGGTGGTGTTTACCTAACACATTGATCTTTCTGGACTTCTAATACGTACTGTATCCATAGAAAGGAAATCTTGTGAAACGGGCATAAAGGATGTTTCACAGAAACAATCTATGATTCCATTGACATAGAGAATTCTAAGATGTTGAAATTCTAAGACATTGGAACCTTTTCTGAACCTCATAAACTTAGAGTTATCTAAATATAACAATCATTCAATAAACATTTGTTAAGTGCCTACTACATACCAGGCACTGTGCTAAATTCTAGAGAAACAAAAAGAAATAAAAGACAGTTCTTGTCATCAAAGAGCTTATAATTTAATTGAGGAGACAACATATAAAGAGTTTAAAAGCAAGCTATATACAGGATTATTTAGGACACAATTAAAAGAGGAAAACTACTTGAATTAAGAGTCATTAAGGAAGGCTTCTGGGGGGAGGGGGAGGAGAGATTTAAAGGTAGTCAGGGAGGTCAGTAGTCAAAGTAAAGGAGGGAGAACATTTCAGGCAAAGGGAGAGCCAGAGGAATGTCAGATCTGAAGGACAGAGTGAGTTATTCATAGAACAGCCAGGATGCTGATGTCACTAGATCAAAGAGTAGGTGTTGAATAGTTAAGTGTAAGAAGAATGGAAAGATAGGGTAGTACTAGGTTATAAAAGCCTTTGAATGACAGAGAATTTTACAGTTGCTTCTGGAGGCAACAAGAAGTTTCTGGAGTTTACTGAGAAGGAAAGTAATGAATGAAGTAAGTGAACTTGCATTTAAAATTTACCCAGGTACTGAATTTCAAACTAGCAACAATAAAATAAGAATAATCATAAATCAGTATTTGAAAGAGTATGACAATTTTATCTTTAGTTACTAAAGTTTTTAATATATTTCAAAAAGGAAATATAGTCTAATATGGAAATATCTCTAAACTTGAAACCAGAAGGCATAGGTTTGAGCCTATACTTAATATAGAGATAGTTCTGACCTAATTAATGCTGAAGAAGTTCTGCCTTTCTGAAACTGTTTCTTTATTTTTAAATTGGGTATATTAATATAAACTCTAAATATCTTACTGAGTAGATTCAAAAAAATGTCATTGATAAAACCTGAATAAAAAATGTGAGGTGACTTTCTAAAGAGGGAGTATGACTTAAGTCAGGATTTGCATGCCAATCTTATCTTTGATATACTTCTGACATACACTGGTTATGTGACCCTAGGCAAGTCACTTAATTTCTCTATACTCTGACATTAGAAGTAATTTCTTTACCTAGCAGTTCATCTTGGAACTACCAATGGAATTAGAGGTCTATTCCCTAATCCTATCCTATCATTTCACAACTTGTCTCAGATTGATAGAAAGGAGATAACAATCTTTTACCAAATGATTAATACAGAGCTTCAACCTAGAGCATCCTCCTAAAACAGTCCAAATGATTAAGCTCATCTTGGGAGTTTCCTATCCAGGATACTTTCACAAAAGTGAGCTGCTATGGTACAGGTATATGAAAACCTACCAGAGATTTAAATATCTTTTTATATGAGGCAAATGGTATAAGTACTCTGCATATAGGGAATTGTGACAAAAGGGGGGTACAATGATGCTGGACAACTAGCTTGAGGCTGAAGTAGAAGACAAGTGAACAAAGAATTGGGAGGAACTCAATCTTGGTGACATTTGGTAGTTTCTTATTTTAACTAATTATTCCTTCAAAGAAAATTTTAAAGTCTGTTATTTCTAGCTGCTGAAGAAATCCAAGTGCTGTTAGTACTCTCTAAATTTGGCTTTCAGGGGAAAAAAAATCCTAATTTTTCTACTCTAGTTAACACTCTGGTGAATATGATGTCAACAGTCAAATTTTTAGCGGTTATCTGTATGTGTATGTGTGTATTCATAGGAAGGAAGAGGAAAAAGAGGGGAAGGTAACACAGAAGGAGTGAGTGAGGGGAGGGGGAGACTTAGACAGACACAGAAAGACAGACATACTTTATTGGGGATCATATCTAATCTATATTTCATGAAATTTCATGTCAGAACTCATAGAAACATGGATCATTCAATCTCATCCTTTCATTTTACAGAGGTCCACAGAGTAAAAAGGACAGTTCTTTGATCACACAGTTAAGGAATCAGAGTCCCAAGGACCAATTTGTCTTGACCTTTTGATAGATCTACCTGGGCTTAGAATTAAGATCCAAAGCTTTTGCCTACTCCAACTAAACCAATTCTAGCACATTGGAAAATGAAAAAATGGCAACAAAAAGAACAACAAAAACTTCCTAGCAACAAATATTTGCCAAAATAAGACTTTGTAGTTTCAATTTCAAAACTACATGCAGAATATAAAAATTAAATTTAAAAGATGCAAGAAAAAAACAAATAAAAATAGTTTACTGTCTCCTGTTACTGATGTATCACCCAATATATGCTTATTAAGTGTTTGGTGAATTTAACAGAGTTACTTCATACCCATTCCAGATTATATCACCCATAAACAACTCTTTGCCTAGATTAATTCTCTGCATATTTTCATGGTTACAGAATTTTTTTTTATTAAAAGGGGTGAGCATGGTAGAATCTAGGAAAAGTTTAAGAAGGATGTCTTCAACTAGAATTTTAAAAGTAAACTAAAAATTTGATTGTTGTACTTCTACTACTTCTTGCTTCTAGCTTAGTTTTAAGCCTCACAAACAGTCTGGTTACTTCCACATCCCCATTTCACTAAGGAAGAATTCATTGGAGAGGACATGAATATTCTGAAAGTATGATTATAACTTCTTTTTCTAATTATCCTTCAGAACTTTCTGTCTGACTGAGTTGTTGCCCTGAGGCTATGTCCTCTTTTCTTTGGGAGTAGGAAAAATACAGCTGTCCACAAGACTGCATGATTATTAGATGTTTTTTTTAATTGAAATAAAATGTACCTGCAAGAGAGATGTGATATTTGGTTTCCTAGACACACTTAACATTACCTCTTCAAATAGAAAGACACAATGGGTTGCATTCTAGCTCTCTCATTCTCTCTCTCTCTCTCTCTCTCTCTCTTTAATGTGGTTTTGATGACTTGACCTAATACAACTTTTAGATGGAGGTCTTTTAACTTGCTAAATATCTATAAATGTCATAATAAAGTACAGTTCTTATTAATTTTATTCATTTGATTGAGATTTTGTATGCAAGAATACTGTGCAATTTTAATATTTATGGGAAAGAAATCATACTTTAAATTTCACATTTAATGCTTCTAATTAGGATTCATAAACATAAAATACAATTTTGAAAATCCTATGTAAAAAAAGCAGAATGATAAAGAAATTATAATAAAAGAAAATTATGAATATAAAAAGGTTATTTTATTTAAGCAATCAAATTCCTTACCAAAATTATCACTAACATAGCTTTCTTTGAGTTTTCTATCACATATATCTCAAAATAAATTATTCTTAAGTACCTTAGACAAAAATAAGCAAATAACATTGGACTTCTAAATAAAAGTTTTACACATATTCTCTCCATTTTCATTGTAATGATTTGCACTGAAACAAATAGAGTTATATCTTCCCATTTTTATCTTCAGATAAATAAATGATATGATTCTGCTCAATACTAATTAGCAATGAAAAGCCCTTTCATGGATGATCATAGCAGTCTTTTGGGACTATCACAGTACTTGCTTGTAAAATTATAAACACACTCACACACATGACAATAGTGAAGTTTTGACATGAAAATAAAAAGTTCATCATGTACCACTAATTTTCAAGCAAGATGGAACACTTGTTCTATTTTTAGAAAATACAATGTCTGGATATTCAGGAATCTGAATTGTTAAAAAAAAAAGCACACTTCTTTCTATTTTTGGTAGGTTCTTCTTGTTCAAATTTGTGCAACTGATTTAAGTTAATATGACCATGAGCAGAATTTGGCAAACTATACCTGGCAACCATCAAATTATAGCTAGTTGTCTGACATGGCAGCAGAGGTAGGATTGTATAGCGCAGGAGTGGTAAACCTTTTTTTCTGCCAAGGCCCATTTGGATATTTAAAACATCATTCATGGACTGTTTTTGGTCAAACAGTTAATTTATTCAACCCCTAAAATCACCTAGAATTATTGAATTTGGAGTCCCACCTGTGGTTGCCTTGGCAGCTCCCGCTCAATAAAACCTGCCTGCTGGAAGTTTCCCACCCCAGATATAAGGGATAAGAGATTGTCATAGTAAGTAGAACTTGCCTTGAGGGCCAAGAAGGAGGAGAGGAGATAGGCACTGTGTTACCTGCTCCTGTTATCCCCTCAAAAATAACATGAAAGAAACCTCTTAACAGAAACTCAATTGAGAAAATCCAGAAAAAGAAGCTAGGAGAAGAACACCTACCAACAAGGTCTTTCTCAGGGGATGATGGGAGAATTGAGAAAAGGAGGTCAGAGGGCCAGTTCAGAGCAGAGGATGAGTGCAGGGACAGAGGCAAGGGAAGCCAGAAGACTGGCTTTAGCTGCAGAGGCTTTGGTGAGTGGCCATCAGAGAACCAGCTTTAGCACAGTCTTTGGCCAGGGTGGGGTGGGGAGAGATCTGCATGCCTGGAAATTATCCAACTGTGTGTCAGATCTAAATTCCATACTTTTAGCAGAGCATTCCTCCAGGAACAAATGGTATCCCTTGCCCCACCCCCTCAGACTCAGGTGTAGATTACAGAGTGCACTCAGCAGAAATGGAGATTGGCTACCTCCCCCAGGGCCCAGCCCATTGTTCAAGGTCAACTCAAGCCCTGCTGCACCTCCTCATTCCCTTATCACCCCCTCCAGGATTGGAAGAGGGCTTCAATCACTTCAGAGAAAGCAACCAGCACTCCCAACTGGCCAGCCCTTGGAATTACTGAGCCAAGTGCACAAAGTCTCTAGAGTTTTCAAAAGCAAATTTCTGAGGGCCAGCCCCTCCCCAATACGAGATCTAGGAAAATGAAGAAAAGTCATCAAAAACTCAAAAAAATATAAGAAAATAAAAAATACCTCATCAGCAAAACCACTGACCTAGAGTACAGATCAAGAAAGGACTACCTGAGAATTATAGGCCTTCCTGAAAACAATGAAAAGGAAAAAAAAAGCCTGAACTTAATATTATAGGATTTAGTGATGGAAAATTGCCCTGATATCATGGAACCAGAAGACAAAATACATCAGTCCCCTACAGAAAGAGACAATAAAATGCAAACACCAAGGAATGTTGTGGCCAAATTCCAGAACTATCAGATAAAAAATAAAATCCTGCAAACAAGCAGTCAGAAAGAAACAATTTAAATGCCAAGGAGCCACAGTAAAGATTATGCAGGACTTGGCCACATCAACAATAAGAGATCAAAGGAACTAGATATGAGATACTCTGAAGAGCAAGGGTACTTGTAAGGCAGTCAAGAATCCACTATCTGGCAAAGCTAAGCCTTCTCTTTCAGGGGGAAAAGATGGGCATTTAACTAAATGGGAGACTTCCAACATTTCCTGATGAAAAGACCAGAGCTAAATAGAAAATTTGGGTATAAAACAGGAGGCTCAAGAGACACATGAAAAGGTTAAAAAAAGGGAGGGTAAAGGAAAAAAAACTGCTGTCCAATATGATGAAATTGGCTATATCCCCACCTGGGAGAAAGATTCTCATAACTCTTGATCTGTAATTCTATTAGAATGCATTTAGCCAGAAGTGATGGACACTCATGGCTTATCTGTGAGACAGCTATCCAATAAGATGAAACTGGTTATATCCTTACCTGGAAGAAAGACTCTAATAACTTTCAAGAACTGTAACTCTATTAGAGAGAATAAACTTAGGCAGAAGTGGTGGACACTCATGACTTTACTGTGACTCAGAATGATTTAAAAACAATGCCTCCTGGGTGGCTAGGTGGTACAGTGGATAAAGCATCAGCCCTGGAGTCAGGAGTACCTGGGTTCAAATGCAGTCTCAGACACTTAATAATTGCCTAGCTGTGTGGCCTTGGGCAAGCCACTTAACCCTGTTTGCCTTGCAAAAACAAAAAAAAAAAAAAACCTCCTTAAATATGGGGACATTAAGGAGACAGGAGGATGGAGGAGATGGAATGAGGTAAATCACATTATATTAAGAGGTACAAAAGACATAATGCAATAGAGGGGCAGAAAGGAGGTGGTTAGAACCACCTGAAACTTCTTCTCATCAACTTGGCTCAAAGTTAACTTACACTCAGTTAAGTCAAGAAACTTAACTTACCTTTCAAGTATTAAAAGAGAAAAAAGGGAGTGGGGGGATGGAGAGAGGGGAGAAAAAGGGGAACTAACAAAAGAAAGGGAAGGAAGAAGGGGAAAAGGAAAGGAGAAAGAAAGGGGAGAGGGGCTGATATAGGAGGGCAAATACACTGAAGGTGGTGATATTCAGAAACAAAATACAAAGGAATAATGATAAAGGGGGGAAAGGGGGGAAAATAGAAACAGAAGGAAAATAGCATGGATGGCAAAAAAGAGTTAGTAATTATAATTTTGACTGTGAATGGGATGAACTCTCCCTTAAAATGAAGCCAATAGCAGAGTGCATTAAAAACCAGAATCCTACAATATAGCTAAGAAACAAATTGGTGGATCAGTGGAAAAGACTAGGTGCCATAGCAGGAAATGATTATAGGAATCTGTTGTTTGATTAACCCAAAGAGTCCAGCTATTGGGATAAAAATTCTCTCTTTGTTAAAAAATTGTTGGGAAAATTGGAAGTTAGTATGGTAGAAAGTTGCATTAGGCCAACACCTCACAGCATATACCAAGATAAGATCAAAATGGATACAGGGTTTAGTAATAAGAAAATAATATACTAAGCAAACTAGATCAATGAGTAGTATACCTGTCAGATCTATAGAAAGGGAAGCAGTTTGTGACCAAGGAAGAGATGGAGAACATCATTAAAAACAAACTAGATAATTTTGATTACATTAAATTAAATAGCTTTTGCAAAGACAAAAATCACTGAAATCAAGATCAAAAGAAATGTAGTAAATTGGGAAACAAATTTTACAGCTAGTATTTCTGACAAAGGACTCATTTCCAAAATATACAGAGAACTGAGTCAAATTTTCAAAAAAAACAACCATTACCCAATTGACAAATGGTCAAAGGATATGGAAAGGCAATTTACAGATGAAGAAATCAAAGTGTTCCATAGTCATATGAAAAATTGTTCTAAATCACTACATATTAGAGAAATGCAAATTAAAACATCTCTGAGGTGCTACCTCATACTTCTCATACTGGCCAATATGACAAGAAAGGACAATGATCAATGTTGGAAGGGATGTGGGAAATCTGGGACAGTAATACACTGTCTGTAGAGCTGTGAACTCATCCAACCATTCTCGAGAACAATTTGGAACTGAGCCCAAAGGGCAACAAAAATGTGCATACCCTTTCATCCAGAAATACCACCACTAGGTCTATATCCTGTAGAGATTATGAAAAAGGGTAAAAACATCACTTATACAAAAATATTCAAAGCAGCCCTGTTTGTGGTGGCAAAGAATTGGAAATTAAGTGAATGTTCTTCAATTGGGGAATGGTTTAAGAAACTGTAGTATATTCATTTTCATGGAACAGTATTGTTCTGTTAGAAACCAAGAAGGATGGGAATTGAGGGAAGCATGGAATGATTTTCATGAACTGATGCTGAGCAAGATAAGCAGAACCAGAAAAACATTGTACATGTTAACAGCAACATGGGGGTAATGATCAACTTTGATAGACTTGCTCATTCCATCAGTGTAACAATCAGGGACAATTTGGGGCTATCTGTGATGTAGAATATCATGGAGAAAATCCAGAGAAAGAATCGTGGAATTTGAATAAAGACCAAAGTCTATTACCTTCAATTTCAGGGGAAAAAACTGTTATCATATTATGTAACTTTGCTATCTCTTATACTTTATTTTTCTTCCTTAAGGATATGGTTTCTCTCTCATCACGTTCAACTTAGATTGATGTATACCATGGAAATAACTTTAAGACTAATAACTTGCCTTCTGTGGGGGAGGGGTGTGAGGGGAAGGAAGCAAGAAAAGGGGAAAAATTGTAAAACTCAAAATAAATACAATCTTTCTTTTAAAAAAAGAGTTTGCCTTGAGTCTATGAAAAATCTGTATTCAAGTTCTACCTCTTGCATGCATACTAAGTTTATGATCTTGAGTCAAAAATTTAACTTCTCTGTTACTTAATTTTCTCAACTACAAAATAAAGGGTTTGAATCTGGTGATACATTCCACCTCAAAAACTAGAATCAACAAAAAAACCAATATGTAAACAAAGCTGATGTTCCATGTAGTGGTCCATACCCACAATTCTCCACATCTTCAAAGGAGGGTAATCTTCTCATAGCTCATATCTCATCTTTAGAACCAAATATAATCAGTGTTGTTTCACATTATTTTTTTCTCATTGGTCTTTTCATTACATTGTTGAAGTCAATGTGAATATTGTTTTCTTAAATGGGCAAATATGATTTTACATCAGTTCATATGCCTTTTCTTTATTCTCAATATTATCACATTCATTATTTTCTTTGTTGTTGCTCATTCATTTCAACTGTGTCCAACTCTTCATGATGCTTTATGAGATTTTCTTGGCAAAGATGTTGGAATGGTTTGATATTTTCTTCTCCAACTGATTTTACAGATGAGAAAACAGGCAAACAGTAACTAGCACAGGGTTGTAAAGTTATTAATTCTTTTAGATCTTATTTGAACTCACAAAATGAGTCTTCTTGTCTCCAGGACCATTACTATAGTCATTAAATTACCTAAATACTCTATAATTTCTTTCAGAAGAAAATAATATTCTATCAAACTCATCTATCATAATAAATGTAGATATTGACTAATCTGTGTGCAACTTCAGTGCTTTAATGTTCAGCTTCCCTCCCCCACTTTACTCTAGTTTATATAGATCTTTGTTTTATTATTCCTGACCCACTTGGGGTATATTACTAGAAGGAGAATCTCTGGAATCAGGAAAAGCAGAGTTCAAACTCAGCCTCTGACAATTATTATTGTGTGACCCTGTGGTGAGTCATTTAACTTTTTCTGCTGCAGTGTACTTACAAGCAAAAAGAAGATGAAAACAACTAATTCATAAGGTTCTTGGGATGGTAAATAGAGATAATATCTATAAGGTGTTTTGCAAGCCTTAAGTGCTTTATAAATGCTAGCTATTTATTTTATTCAGTGCAACATTAGTTTACGTGAAAAGGGGAGAAAATGATAAATAACATGCCAAAGGTTAATTAATGATGCATAAAAGCATAGTTAAACTACATGATCAATGAAGTTTATTGGGGGGGGCGAGGTTTAATTAATGCATTGAATTTTGTATTTGTAGAATCTTTGTAGAGAAAATATTATAAGTTCCAACAATATGGGGATTATGTCATATATTATTTTTGCTTCTCTAGTAGAAACCAGTACAGGGCTAGTCAACTGGAAAACATTATTTGTTGGATGAAAGTAAATGGAAGATAAAAATAGCATTAACTGAAGCAAATAAATGAAGGAAAGGTCCATTAAAGCAAATTTCTGACTATGTTCAAAGTATAATGCTGATTTTGGATCCCATGTTCGTTGGAAGTAGTTCTAGTAAATGTATAACTAAATTAAGAAGAATTGAAAACAGACATTAAAGCATCTTTGTTTAGATGGTAATCATCTTTAGAGGTGATGTCAAATCTGAACATTATCCTTGGAGTATCTAGAATTTCTAATTAAAAAAGAAAAAAAAAAGTCAGGAAGAATCATGAAAAACCAAAAGGAGAGAAGGTATACTGTTGAAAAACTCCTGTTTACTGTTAAAGTCTACTTAAGATAGTGATATCAAAATCCTTTTATCCTTTATATTAAAACAAATATTCCTCATCAGGCAGCCAGATCATTAAATTTCAGTATAATTTTCAACAGAATTTTTAAACCTGAATTCTCTTCAACATGAATACCTTTTGAAGAAGTCACTAGTTATATTCAGAAATTAATCTCATTGTGATTATGGGTAGAAAAGTGCCATTCTTCAATATGCTCAGGGACCACAGCATTATAAATGAAAATTTCCCCCCCCCAAAGAAGGCAAATTCTCAGTTAATAAATTATGTCTCCCAAAGATAGTTAATCAAACATTCCTCTGAGAGGCAGGGAAGAAAAATGTAGATGTCTGCATGTTTTATTAAATAAGGTCATTATATCAGTGCTTTATTCTTAATGATATTTTGTTATTAATGCTGTTGCTGAAAATTTTGGTTATGGGTAGAAAGAGTGGTGTTGTGTGGACTCTGTTCAGAAATAACTGCAATGTAAAAACAAAAGGTAAAAATAACACTTTATTTTTTAAGAATAGGACATTTTACAGAAAGGAGAACAGTAATACTTGACAATAGGAAGTAGGGACAATATTTCCTAAGATATCTTCAGAATAAACAATATCAAGTCTGTTGATGCAGACATTACTTTAAACAAAAGCCCAGGCCAGTCCAGGAATAAAGACTGAAGTAGATGTGGTTTATATCCTTATAGATTAATGGTTGATTGGTGAGCAAATGTGATTATGTGTTCTAGTGACACTTTTTGAGAAACATTAGTTGGAGACAAAAGATTTAATTCTTGCCCCTTGAGGCCATCCCAAAAGGAATAGATCCTTTGGTCACTGACTTAAATTCATTTAGTTAGAACATCATGTGAATGAGGTCAAAGTCATGGATCTCTTATACTTTTTTACTTATTAAATTTGCTTCTTCTCCATTATACATCAATCTACAAGCATTTATCAAGCCCTAATTATATAGAAAACTTAGAGGAAGAGATATAAGTCAAAAGTATATCAGGAATGTAGGTTAATCAGACAAATGTACTGAGGCAAGAGATGAATATAGTATTCAAGGAACTGTAAAAATAGTTGGGGAATCATAGAGTTTGTAAAAGGATATAAGGTATATCCCTTCAAAAATAGAAAAGACTGAAACATTAGGAAGTGGTGTGATTATGAAGCTTTAAACATATCTAAAAGGGAGATTTTATATTTGATAATGAAATTAATAATAATCAATTATAGTTCATTGAATCTCCAGGGTGAGGATGGAATAGTTAAATATAACCAGACTTTAAGTAGCTGAATAGAGAATAGAGTAGAGTGGGGAGAAATGAAGCAGGGAAAAATAATCAGTTCAGACAATAAAAAACAATTCAGGTAAGAGGTAATGAATATGAACTAGATTATGGCTGTTTGAGTGAAGAGGACACATAGAAGAGATACTATAGTTACAAATGTCATACTTTGGCAACCATTGTGGGGTAAGGACATGAAAGCTAATTATCAATTGAGAACAATAACTTATTAGAACATTAGCTGATTGAATTATCAAATGAAAATGCAAAAATTTTGATATAATTATTTTCTTTTTAATTCTTTGTATCTTAAATCATTTCTAAACATTGTCCTGAGAAGGTGCCCATAGACTTCAAGACATTGTCAAAGGGTCCACTATGCAAAAATTAAGCTTAAGATTCTCTCTTATGTGTCAAAAACTAAGAGGAACCAGGCAGGTTAGAGTTTTGAGGAAAGCCCTTGATTAGTGGTAGTGATAAAGTCAAGTTAAATAACATTTATTGTCTACTATATGTCTAGTACTGTAATAAATACTGGATGATGAACCAGCAATGGAAACTGAGATAAGAAGAGAACCAGGAGGAACAGGATCAAGAAAACCTAGAAAGAAGCTAATATTTAGCAGGTGATCAACAGTGTGAATTTATGCAAAGTAATACAGGAAGGAGAAAAGGGAAGGAGGGAGAGAAAAAGGGATGGAGAGGGGGAGAAACAGACAGACAGTCATACAGAGATGGAGAGACAGAAGAAGACAGAGTGCAAATGATAATGAAAGCAATTTCTAAAGAAGTAGGGGATATCTGGAATCAAGGGTTCAAATAGAGAGGATAGTCTTAGAAAGGAGAAGGGGGACCCTTATCATTAAAATCTAGAATGAAAATTATATAATGGGGAAGATGTTCAATTAAAATGAGAAGAAAGTGGGTGGAAAAGAAAATTGTTGATTTGAATTTACTTCACTATGGGCCCAGTTAAAATTCAGATACCATGAATTTGTTGTGGATATAGTACTGTTTCCTGATTTCCTTCTGCAACTCATGAAAAAGAGGAAATCGAGGAAAGTAAAAGTAATCCTTTTAGGATTTGAGAAGGATCAACACTAGGACAAAAGGGGAGGGATTCTGGAGCAGAGGATAGCAGAGTATTGAGATAATTCACCAAGGGATTGATATATAGAGGAGAGGAGAATGTAGATAGTGCATTTGATAACCTAAAAAAGAACATAGCATATGGAGGGAATGGAGGTCACTTCAAAGAAGAAAGGGGGATTAGGGAGGATCAGACAAAAGAAAATATGAAATTTTAAAAGACTATGATTGGGAGAAAGGAATTTTAAGAAGAATATATAAACTTTCCTTCTGAACTTACTGAAGTACTTTTTTTTTGGCTACTCTTAAATTCTTACCATGTTTAAGCCCACTTGGTGGAGCAGTTGATAGAGAATTAGATCTGGAGTTAGGAAGAGTTGAATTCAAATACTACCTTCAGACATCAGTTAGATGTATAAAACTAATAATTTACTTTCTAAGTCTCAATTTCCCAATCTGTAAATTGGGGGACAATAAAGCATCTACTTTTTTTAGGCTTTTTTTTCAAGGCAATGGGGTTAAGTGGCTTGCCCAAGGCCACACAGCTAGGTAATTATTAAGTGTCTGAGGCTGGATTTGAACTCAAGTACTCCTGATTCCGGGGCCGGTGCTCTATCCACTGTGCCACCTAGCCACCCCAAGCACCTACTTTTTAAGATTGTTGAAAAGATTGAAATGGAATAATCAATATAAAGTATTTTGTAAATATGAGAAATGTTTAAATACTACTTTGATTATTATTTTACTTTTCATCATGTTTCTATTGTATGTACATATCCCCAAATCCCAAATCCAACACCATGATGTATATGACAGGTAGAATGAACAGAGTCCTGGTCCTGAAGTCAGGAAGACTCATCTTACTGAATTCAATTTTGGTCTCAGATATACATATATGACCCTGGACAAGGCATTTTAACTATTTGCCTCAATTTCCTTCTCTATAAAATGAGTAGGAGAAGGAAATGGTAAACCACTCTAGTATTTTTGCCAAGAAAACCCTAAATGGGGTCACAAAGAGTCAGAAATGATTGAAATGGTTGAATAACAAATCTTACTTTCCCAACCAAGCAATGTGCTCAGTACAAATTAGGCACAGGATGTTTTTTGAATTAAATGAAATAGAACAAAAAAAGAATACTTGATGTTGCCATAATTTTTGTAGACCATTTAATGCTGCAGAATCTGCCAAAGAAATGAAGGATTAAAGCTCTGACAAGCAACCCTTGGTTCAAGAATGTGAAATCTATGTATTCAATCTAGACTACTTTGTAGATGTGTCCATTGATTATCCTTTTCTTGCCTTTGATATTGTTGCTTTACTACTATGGGATCATTTCTAAATATGTTTGAGAATGATTGGGCTTCTTTCTGTACTTGGAATAATACAATTCTGAAGTTGGAAAGAAACTCAGAAAGTAAGGATAGCCTCATTTAATAAATTGGGAAACTGAATCACTGTAATTAAAATCAAAACTTTAAATATATTATCTCTTTGATCTTCATAATAACATTGGGATATTGTTGCTATTACTGTCTACATATTATAACTGAGGAATCTGAAGCAGATAGCTGTTAAGCAATTGGTTGAGAATTACTTGTGGTGACAAGATGGATTGTTGATTGATTATATAGTCAAACCTGATATATATGATCAGAAGGCACTAACTAGAAAAAATTAGATATTTCTCTTCATTTTACTCTTTACTGCCCAGTCATTCTAATGAGAGGGACAAATACATAAAGGTAAAGGCTTCAGGTTCTCAAATATAGGTCTCTGTTCTTCTCTTTACCTTTGTTTTTTCCTATTTTAAGTGAAGGAGTTTCAAAGATACAAATGATCTTGTGAACTTCAAGAAATTAGAAAGGTGAACCACCCAGAATATTAAGGTTAAAGTCTGTTCTAGATTTTGCAGCAAGTCAGTCAGATCAATATCAAGACTTTGGAGAATGGACTTACAAAGATAGACTAGCAATAATGTTATGTAGAATAAACTGAGGAATCTATCCCAACCAATTCCTGACATAACAACTCAGCCAGGTGAGTTAGTGACATGGAAAAACTAAGTTAAGCTTGAGACCTCTTTTATCTGTGATAGCAATGATACTGAGGAGCTTACAAATATGCAGTAGGGAATTATTTGTAACTTCAATTCTTGCTATATATTTAAATTAAATATCCAAATTGATTTTAATTAAATAGATAGAAGTAGAGACTTATAGGCTAATATATAGGCTAATGGTATGAACCTAGGCAAGACACTTAATGATCAGAAAAAGGAATTTTAAGAATCATATATAAACTTTCCTTCTGACCTTCCCAAAGAACTTTTTTTCACTACTCTTAAATTCTTACTGTGTTGGAACACTGGAGATGGGGGGATGGGAGAAAGAAGAGTAAGGAAATTTACCAGAATGGATCCTTGAGTCAATGGCACAGAGGAAAGTGACACTTTTCCATAGGGGTAACCTCCAAACTTTGACCAGCCTGGAAAATAAATCCAGGAGAGTTAATTTAAAAATTATTGGTATACCTGAAGTCCATGATCAGAAAAAGAGCCTAGGAAATATTCTAGAAGACAAAAAATTCCTTGAAAAAAAATCCATCAATCACTTCCAGAAAGAGATCCCAAAATGAAAGCGCCAAAGATTATTGTAGTCAAATTTCAGGATTATCAGCTAAAGGAGAAAATACTGTAAGCAAGCAAAAGAGAAATATTTTAAGTACCAAGGAACCATAGTCAGAATTATGCAGGACTTATCAACTTCAACATTAAAGGAGAGGGGGGCCTGGAATATGACATTAATCAATAATCAACAACCCTATAAAATTTAGCATATACTTTTAAGGGGAAAAATAGATTCTTGATGAAATTGAGGATTTTTAAATTTACCTAATAAAAAATTGAGAACTGAATAAAAATTGATCTTCAAATAAAAGACAGAAGAGATGAATAAAAGGGTAAACAGAAAGGAACATATCTTAGTTAATAAAATTAAATTGTCTATATCTCTACCTTTAAAGGTAATATTCATAATTTTTGAGAACTGTATTTCTTTTTATTCCAGTTGAAAGGGGTACACTTAGACAGAAGGTCTGAGTATAAATTGATGATAATATAATGACACATTAGCTCATGAAGTTTTTATTTCTTTTTTGGACAGTTGGAGGGAGTGTACTTGGACAGATGTGGAATAAATAGATTATAATTTTATGATACTTTGCTCATGAGGATTGTATTTCTATTAAAATAGAGAGAGTGCATTTGGAATGAAAGTGTGATTATGAAGTGATTATGATATTATGATGATGCTTAGCAATCAATCGATCAACCTTTGAGAATTATACTTCTATTAGGGCAGATGAAAGAATTATACTTTGACAAAGACTGTGAGAACAAGAAATATCTAAAACAAGATTTAAAAAAGGATTACTCTGGGAGAAGGTGGGGGGGCCTTAGAGGTGACATAATACCACATGGGGGCATCTAGGTGGTTCAGTGGATAGAGCACCAGCTCTGGAGTTGGGAGGACCTGAGTTCAAATCTGACCTTAGACAGTAATTACCTAGCTGTGTGACCTTGGGCAAGTCACTTAACCCCATTGCCTTGCAAAACACTAAAAAAAGTTTAAAAAATAATACCATATGAAGATGCAGAAATAAGTTATTATAGTGGAGGGAAAGAAGGGAGAATATGAACACTGAGTAAATCTTACTCTCAACAGATTTAGCTCAAAAAAGGAATAACATATATATATATAAATATATATATATATGTATATATATATATATATATATATACACACATACATACCAAATTGGGTTTAGAAATTTGTCGTACACTGTGAGGAAGTAGGAGGGGAAAGAAAGGGGAAAGATGACCCGATGAGAGGGGGGGAAGTAAAAGTAAAGAAAAAAGGAAAAGAAAAAATAGTGATAAAAAGGGAAGGAGGTTGCTAGAAGGCAGTGCAAATAGAGGGAGACAATAGACAGAAGCAAAAAATTGGTGAGGAGGATAAGGGGAAGGAGAGAAAAAAGTACAAGCAGGAGGAAGATAGGGAGGAGGGACATACAGAATTAGTAATCATAACTGTGAATATAATGAGATAAATATTCCAAGAAAAAAATGGAAGTGGATATCAGAGTGGATTAAAAAACAAAATCCTACTATACATTCTTTACAACAACCACATTTGAAGCAGGGAGATACACTTGGGGTAAATATAAAAGTTTGGAGTAGAATATATTTCTTTTCAGTTCAAGTAAAAAAAAGCAGTGGAAACAATCCTAATTTCAGGCAAGCAAAGGCAAAAAAAATAGGTTTAATTAAAAGGAATAAGGAAGGAAACTGAATCTTCTTAAATAGCACCAATGAATAATATCATTATTAAATATATATCCACCGAATGGTATAACATTCATATTCTTAGAGGAGAATCACAGGGAGACATAGAAAGCAAAACTATATTAATGGGGGACCACAACCTCCATCTCTCAGAATCAGATAAATCTAATGACAAAATAAAAAGGAAAGAAGTTAAGAAGGTAAATAGAATTTTAGAAAAGTTAAATATGATAGACCTCTTGAGAAAATTGAATGGGTTAGAAAGAAATATATTTTCTGCTTTGTGGTACATGACACCTACACAAAAAGCTGATCGTGTATTAGGACATAAAACCTACTAATCAAATTAAGACAAGCAGATATTTTAATCGTATCCTTTTCAGATCAGGTTGCAATAAGAATTACATGTAATAAATGACCATGGAAAGAAAAATTAAACATTAATTGGGAACTAAATAGACTAATTTTGAAGAATGGGTGGATCAAAGAAATAATCAACAATTTCACCCAAGACAATAATGATAAGACATCATACCAAAACATGTGGGATGCAGTCAAAACAGGTTATTTTGCAGGGGGGCGGGGTTATATCTTAAATGCTTACTTGAAACAAATAGAGATGAGATCAATGAATAGAATGCTCAACTAAAAAAACAGGAAAAATAACAAATTAAAAATCCTCAATTAAATATCAAATTAGAAATTCTGAAAATGAAGAAATTAATAAAAATGAAAATAAGAAAACTATTGAACTAATAAAATAACTGAGTTGGTTTTATGGAAAAATCAATAAAATAAACAGGCCTTTGATAATATGATAAAAAAAATCAAATTACCAGTGTCACAAAAAATTAGGAAGAAATAAATTCTGTATAAACTATTTGAAAAAAATAGGTGAAGGAGTTCTGGCAAATCCTTATATGACACCAGCATAATATTGACATCTAAACCAGAAGAATCAAAACAGAGAAAGAAATTTATAGATCAATTTTCTTAAAGCATAATGATGCAAAAGTTTTAAGTAAAATTTTCACAAAGAGATTACTGCTAGTTTATCCCTAGGATAAAATACTTTGATCAGGAAAGATTTTTACCAGGTAGGCAGGGATGGTTCAACATTAGGAAAACAAGCAGCATAACTGACCACATCAATAACAAAATGAACAGAAATCATATGGTCATTTCAATAGATGCTGAAAAAGTCTGAAAAAATATAGTATACTTCCTATTAAAAAAACACTAAAGAGCAAAAGAATTAATTAATTTTTCCTTAAAATGGTAAGTAGTATCTATCTAAAACTAACCACAAACATTATATATATAATGGGATAAATTAGAAGCTTTCCCCATGTGATTAGAGTTGAAACATTATCACAACCATAATTCAATATTGTATAAGAAATGTCAGTATTAGCACTAAGGAAAAATTTGAGAGAATTAGAATAGGCATTAAGGAAACAGAACCTTCACTCTTTGCAGATGATATGATGGTATATTTAGAAAATCAACTAAAATATTACTTGAAATAATTAACAACTTTAGCAAAGTTGCAGGATATAAAATAAATCCACATAAATCATCAGCATTTCCATACATTACCAAAAAAGTCAAGAGATAGAAAAACTAATTCCATTAAAAGTAATTGTAGATAACATAAAATACTTGGTAAAAAAACCTCCCAAAACAAACCCAGAAACTATATGAACACAATTACAAAACATTTTCCACATAAAAATGTCAGACCTAAGCAATTAGAAAAATGTCAATTACTCATGGGTAGACTGAGCCAATATAATAAAAACATCAATTCTACCTGTATCAAAGTACTTATTCATGGCCATACCAAACTGTCAAAAATCTATTTAAAGAGCTAGAAAAAATAGTACCAAAATTCATCTGGAGGAAGAAAAATCAGGAATATCAAAGAAATTTTAAAAATGGCAAAGGTCAGGAATATCAGGGGAATTAATGGAAAAATGGAAGGGGTTGTCTAACTGTATCAGATCTAAAACTATATTTTAAAGCAACAGGCATCAAAATTGTTTGGTATTGCCTAAGGAATAGAGAAGTGAATCAGTAGAATACTTTGGGTGTTTTTAAAAAAGTATAAATGACTATAGTAATCTACTATTTGATACCTCTAAGACTCTAGTTTCTGAGATAAGGAATAACTGAGGAAAAGTGCTGGGAAGAATGGAAAATAATATGGCAAAAACTAGACATAGATCAACATCTGACACTCTATACCAAGATAAGACATCAATGGGTACAGAATGTACATACATATATATATATATATATAAATATATATATATATATATATAAAACATAAGCCAATTAAGAGAACAAGAAATATTCCATCATATCTATGAAAAGGGGAGGAGTTTATGATCAAACAAAACATAATGAATTTTATAAATTTAAATATGGATGATTTTGACTACAGTAAATTAAAAGACTTTTTGGACAAACAAAACCAATTCAGCTGAGATTGAAAGGAATACAGAAATCTTAGAAATAATTTTCACAGTTATTCACCAAATGATAGTCAAAGAATATAAAAAGGCAGTTTTCAGAGGAAGAAATTAAAGCTAAGGTCATATGAAAAATGCTTCAAATCACAGAAATACGAATTAAAACAACTCTAAGGTACTACTTCACATTTATTAGATCGACTAAAATGACATAAAAGGAAAATAATCAATGTTGGAGAGGATGTGCACTATAAGTTATGCTGTAAACTTATCCAAAGCAATTTGGAACTATGCCCAAAGGGCAATCAAACTGAATACCTTTTGATTCAGCAACACCATTCATAGATATATATCCCAAAAAGATCATAAAGAAGGGGAAAAGACCCATGGGCACAAAAATATTTATAGCAACGCTTTTTGTAGCTAAAAAGAATTAGAAATTGAGAAATTGTCCATCATTTGAGTAAACAAATTACAGTATATGAATATAATAGATTACTACTTTTCTGTTAAAAATAACGAGTGGCCAAACTTTAGAAAAGTTTTAATTGTTGCTGAGTGAAATGAGGAGGACCAAGAGAACATTGTACATATTAACAGCAACACTGAGAGAAGACCAACTTTGATGTATGTAACTCCTCTTAGCAGTTCAATGATCAAGGACGATTCTGAGAATTCTGTTATAGAAAATGTCCAGAAAATACAAAAAACAAAACTATAAAGACTGAATGCAGAACAAAGCACACTAAGTTCACATTTTAAATTTTCTTTTATATTTTTTGCTTTCTTCCTCATTTTTTCCTCCTTAGCTCTAATTCCTTTTTCACAACATGATTAATATGGAAATATGTTAAACATTATTGTACAAGTACAACTTATACTAGATTTTTTGCTGCCATGGGGAGGGGAGAAGGAAAAGGGAAATGGTAGAAAATTGTGGAGCACAAAAGTTTGCAAAAGGATGAGTCTTGAATACTATTTTTGTACCTAACTGGAAAAAAAATAAAATAATTATTGTGACTTACCTCTATTTTCTGAATATATATTAATGTGTATAATTATGGGTATATATATACACATATACACACATATGTAAATTTTATAAAATGTGGTATCTTTAGTTAATACAAAGTAATTGTTCCTGGATCAATTATACTACATGTTATCATTGATCTGGAAGAACTAGGATTAGGCAGACAATGATTCTGTTGCCCTCTAGTGGTGTTCTTTAGAAACATCTTGCAATTTATTTTGTATACCTGTTTAGCCTTCTGCAACTCCTCCCAGTAACTCTCTTCATGGTAGCAAATCTAACCTTATAGTTGGGGGAGGAATCATCATAGTTGTTCACAAGGAGACAGTGAGGAGGATAGGGATAGTAATGTTAAACACCATATTGTAGTTCTTGCTATATGTTTTCAGTTCCAAGCATCACATCCCATTCTAATTGCAGTTATTATTATCAAGTTTAATTTATCCTCAAAAATTGCTCTACCTTATATTTTTATATTGCTTCCTCTGGATATTATGGAAGATTATATTAATATACTAAATTTAAAGTGTTTTACATGAAGTATCTCTTTATCATCCTCTACCCCCAAAATTAACCTTCTTTGGTAGTGGAAATAGCATTTAAGTAAAAACAAGTGATATAGTGGCTATATCTTACAATATATGTGACCTTCTTTCCATATTTTCTCCCACCTCTGTGAAGAACAGGATGTTTGGCTCATTTTCCATTATATAGAGTCATTGCTAATTTTTTAGAATCCAGTAGCCCTTTTTTTACACATAATCTCAGTGAACTGTCCAGTAAGGTCAATTCTTAAAAATTGTACAAATATGCTCTTCTTAATTCTGGTCCACAAGCTCCAAGGATATGCAAAAGTGAGCTAATGGGCTATTCACTTGCATTATTCTTCCAATATTTGAAATATGAGAACTTCAAGACTTTTATCCTGAGAGTCAGGTGAGGTGGAGAGATTAAAAAGTAAAAATTCCTGATAGGGTTTTAATGTTTAGCAATGTGAGTTCTAGTTGTTTTAATAGAGAAAGACTCCCTTAATACTGCTGATGACTAAGGGTCAACTCCAAGGTAAGAACATAGAGGAGAAGGTATTGATTGTACTCCCTAATAAACTCCCTCTATTATAGATTATCTAATCAAGTAAATGGTTCTTGTTTCTGCTTCTTGAACTAATTATCAGGTCATAGAAATCTGAATTCCTTATATGTGTTTCATTTTGCCCCTCTCTCAAATATTCCTTTATATTTACATTTCACAGGTTTGTAGCTATATAATAGTTGACGGGCACCAATTTTTCTGTTATAACAAAAGGCTTAATGGATAATTTGACACACACAGAGAAGATTTTTGTTTCTGTTCTTTTTAACTGATTTGGGCATATGCCCAGTAGTGGATTTCCTTGACCAAAACTATGAACAAGGGATTTCATTTCCTCATATAATTCCAAATTGCTTTACAGAACAGTTGAATAAATTCACAGCTTCACCACCAGTGTATTATTATTCCTGTCCTCCATTCATCCTTCTAACAATAAATATTTCCATTTTTGATATCTCTTTATATATGAAGTGAAGTTTTGGTTTATTTTCATTGCCTTTTAAAAATGTTTTTTGTTCATTTGGACCATGTTTTTTTTTTACATGACCAAAGACATTTTCTATTTCTTCCTTTGAAGACTCATAGAATCACAGCAGTGAGTGTTGAGGGAGCACATGAGTGATCTAATCCAATCCATAGACAAAAGGAATCCTTAGTTCAATATGATCATTCAATATTTGCCTGAAGACCTCCAAGGATTCATAGAAAACGATCTGAAAATGATGGTATAGTGAAGAGACAGCTATTCCCCTCAACTCCATATCGATGGTTACATTATATCTGTTTACTGGAGGAATAAGGTGTTGGGTAGTTAACTTTTCTAAATGCTGACTTTCTCATTACTACATTTAATAATGTTGAAAAGGGGAAAGGAAACTGTAAATTGGACTTATGTTTCCAGCATTTGATGGGCCTTAAAGTATTATCAGCAAGGATATCTTTTTATGTTCTTGATTATGCATAATATTTTGATGAGTTTTATAAGCAAGAAAGAATACTGAGAAAATGTACCAAAAAAGTTTATGAATGACTTAACAAGTATCACATCTATTTCAATGTTTTTGTTGTTGTTGTTCAGCCATTTCAACCATTTCAGTCACATCCAACTCTTTATGCTCCCATTTGGGATTTTCTTGGCAAAGATACCAAAGTGTTTAACCAGTTCCTTCTTCAGCTCATGTTACAGATGAGGGGAACAAAAGGGTAAAGTGACTTATCCAGTGTCATAGATGAAAAGCTAAAAATCAATTCTTCCCCAGAGATTTAAGTCCTAAACAACTTTATAGGAATCTCAGGGAGGACCATGCCAGAACATGTATAAGAATATTGACTTTATGACATTGCATTAGAATGATCCTTTTAATTGGTTGTGAATCTACAAAATTCATATGGATTTTCAAAATGAAGTGATCGGTAGCTTAAAATATTACTTTATTTCTCTCCTTGTATATATGTCTTATTCTAAAATTCCCCTACAATGAGATACTCAAGCCCTCCATCCCCAAACAAGTGGTCCAACATGACTCTAAAGGAAAAGACTACAGAGGTCCAGATTGATTATATAAGTAGATTAATAATCAAAGTGGGATACTCACATTGGTGCTGTCTAGGGAAGCATCTAGATAGCATATTGAATTTCCTGCAAAGACCTCCCAAAAACCCTTGTGATAATTATAGAAATCAAACAAAGGAAGGAGAAGTTATAGAGTATTTTAGTGTGGATTGACTGATATTTCAGGATTTACTCTACTCATCACTGTGCACAGATCCAGACAGCTGGATACCATGTCAGTGCTATTTTGATTGGAGTCTCAGGCATGCAAGTCCTCATACTGGTCACTAACTAGTTCAATGTGCCTAGTAAATGTGCTTTTTTTTGTTTTATATTAATCTTGGAGCTTTCATTTGTAGGAACTCTATACAATCATTATTATGGTTTAAACTGATAGAAACTTTTCTAGAAAACCTAAATTATTCATGACCAATATTAGAGACTTTTGCTAGAAAATCCATATCATGGCTTTAAATGCTTAAGGCTTTATTATGGTTTTCACCAAATGGGGACCCCAAAGCATATGTATATGTGTATATGTGTATGTATATATATATATATATATATGTTTATATGTTATATATATATCCATATACATACACATATAGTCCTTTAATCCAACTTCTTTCTTTTTTATCTTTTGAGTTCAAGATTCTCTCCATCCTACCAGTTTCTCCCTTCCCCATTTAAAAGGCAATTAATATGAAACCCATTTTATATGTGAAATCATGAAGAATGTATTTCCAGGACAAAGCTTGCCAATTTCAGCTTTGAAACTAGTCTTGAATATGCCCCCTTCTCACCTCTGACATTGCCATCATTCTAGTACAATCCCTCACTACCTCATTCTTTGATTTCTGTAATAGCCTGCCAAGAATCTCCTCACTTTAATCCATTCCCCACACAGGTACTAAAGTCACTTTCCTAAAATGAGTACTTATTTTTGAATATTTACTTGTTAATGTAAATCTACTGCTACTCAACTCTGCAATAATTGTTGTATTTTTTAAGAGACAGCATCAAGAAATCATGATTCATAATAAGAGATATGATTGCCTGAAAGACCTCTTAAGAAAACATCTGCATGGTTCTTTGGGAGGGATAAATATAGGGCGTAAGAAAGTATTTCACGTTATTCCCTGAGAGACAGGTTGAGAAGTACAAACTTTCTAATGTAAACAGATTTCCTTAGAATTGAAGACATGGGGGATTCTATCCCTTTGTTTTCAGAACCTACAATTCCAGAAACTGGTGAATGAAGTCACCAACTTCCTCAATCCTATGAGATAAGTCTCCATGAGCTCTTAAGTTTGTAGTAAAGATAAAATGGGATAATATTTGTAAAGTATTTTAATAAACATATATTAGTTATTTTATTTAATACATATAAGAACATTTAAACCATAAAATCATATTATGTTTTATAACATTATTTTATGTTTACTTCTTTGATAAAACAGGTTTACTAGTGATTTATGATTTTTTTTGTAACTAGTCTATTTGGTTGAAAAAAAATGGTAAAACTAAGGGCTATATATACTCCCAATGAGAACAATTAGGAAAAATGTATTTTATTCTAAACAAATCAGATACATAATATTGTGAAATATAGATATGCTTCTTGACCCATATTTTTTTCCATGGAGTTAAAGGCAGTTTGTCCAGTCTGGTAGTTCTGAATCCTGTTTGCCCCTCCCTTACCAGTAAAACCTTCCTATTCTGCTCAAAAGTAGAAATTCTTGCTCTCTTAGGTGTGGAGGCCTACATTCCAAATCAAATATCCATCCATGCCATCTAAGCCAGATATATTTCAGTGACAACAATTCTTTATTAGCAACAGTTTAAGAGTATAGAAATATTTTATTGCCACCTGAATACCAATCTATCTTTTGTTAACATTTCCCTATCTCTACTTACTTCTGAATTACTGCTATTTATTGGCAATAGTGTCCTGCTCAGCTAGGAACATAGTAAAAAGCACAAATTAACCTATGTTCTTGTGGGTACACAGGCTATTCTAACAGCCATGACACAAATCATCTCCAAGTAAAGCACCACCTGGACAGTCTCAGGAGCTGGCTTGCCACCCTGAGGGATAAGGTGAGCCAGAGTCCTTGGGAGCTGGACATTCCGCCCCACTGTCCAAGGGCACTAGACACAGCTGTGCCTTATCATCTCCTCCCTAACATACCCTCCTCTCCTGTAATGCAAGAAGCTGTACCTACACATCACTTGCACCCCCTAACCATTACCTCATTATTCTTTGTTCTACCCTGGAAGACCTAACAGTATATATATATATATATATATATATATATATATATATATATATATATATATATATATATATATATATTCTATTATAGCTAAGCAATAATAGAATTGAGCTGGAGGCATGAGGCAGTAGTGGCTTGACTCCTTATTCTCAGCTCCCCTCCTGGAGGGAGGTCGCTACTGTGGGCCCCAAGGAAGCAAGCCACAACATGTTCATTTTTCCCCTCCCACTTCTGTCCTCTCCTGTCCTTTCCCTAGTTCAACATAAATAGAATTACATTCTGCAGAAGTCTGAGATTGTTGAGTAGAGAAACAGTGAATATCAAATTATCTGGCCAACCTTTTCCCACCCCTTGAACATCCCATCTCTATCTAGTAAGCACTGGGCACCAGGGAAGTTTGGGCGGGGCGGGGGGGGGGGTGTGCACTGAGTCCCTTTCAACTTAGAAGGGAAGGTTAAGAGTCCTCAAATGACTAAGGATGGTTTTAATCCTGGGCTAATGATAATTATGCGTGGCATGGTGTTTATGAAGGCTAGAGGGAGGAGGTGAGCTGAATGCAATCTCAAAATTATAGGACATTTTAGATTAGTATAAGTTGGACAGATAGTATTTTATTATTGTAATACTGTTTAATATTCTGCAATAATTATAAGTGATAGAGAATGCAAACCCAACTCTATTCCAGTTTCAGTAGTCCACAGTTAATTAAGGCCAGCATATCAATGGCTTGCGTTTTAGTCTCAAAGAGAACTAGGAACAAAGTGGATAAAAAGTAAATTTCAGTTCCATATAAGACATGTACAATTAGAGTTACCCCAAAATAGGATGGGTTCCCTTAAAAGATAATTGATCCCCCCACAATAGAAGTCTTCAAGCAGAGACTAGATGAACCAGAGTCAAGGTTATTGTTGTATATCAAGGCAAATATTGGATTAGATCACCCCAGAGGAACCCTGATCCCTGTGTGTCCTTGGGTAAACTCATTTTTCCTTCTGTTGATCTCAACTCTTATACATAAGATGAATTTGTAGGACTAGGTGACCTGAAGTCCCTCCTAGCTCTAGCTTAGTAGGGAAAAAGGATGGAGATAAGAATATAACCCTGGAATTTCAGTTTATCATAAAATGAGTGACAGAAAATTTGAGTTTACCAAAAATTTCAATTTTCATTCTTTTAGGGCATCTCTTCAAAGTGAAAAATTCACATGCCTTCCACTGAATTTTGAAATTTGCAATAAAAGTGCCATAAAGTCACTGAGGCAAAGGTACTGAGTCAATATTATATTGAAAGTTCTATTTCTAAGTACCAGGACCTGGTAGAGATAAAGGATTATCATATACTTGCTTGAATTAATGACTTATCATGTATCAGTAAAGATTTTGAGTGATACTTTTAACGAAAAATATCCTTCAAAAGCTCACATGCTAATAGTGATAACAAAAAGAGTGAAATATTCCACTTTTTTTAAACAAAGCATTGCTTATCAAAAACTGACCCTGAAATATTTAAGACTCAGAATTTAACTATATTTGTAGACCTGCTAATTCTATCCTTACTCATTCAAAAGTGACAAAAAAGTCCATCTTTTAGTTCAAAGATTTTTCATAAAAGAATAGATTTAAACTTTCTTCTGTTGATTTTGAGAATAGGAAAAAGAATCCAATTTATTTAGGTATTTAATAAGAAAACATTTGATGCTTCTACAGTGAAACAAAATTCTCTTCTATCCCAAAACCATTTCTTTTAATATTCAGTATGTCTAAGTAAAAAATGCAAGTCCCAAGTAGTGCTACTAATTTGTAATTGATTCATCTTCAATTTGCTCTTGTAAACTAGAACAATAATTCCTAGAAGAAATACAAAGTTAGCAGTATAGCAATAGTAAAGTAATACATGGAGCATGATTTCAAAAAAAATGACAGAATGTTTCATTGATGATTTCTTTCACCAAATTTATTGGGTATAGCCACCCCCCAAAAAAAATTTCAATGGGAAAAAGAATAGAAAAGCCAAAATTACATCTTGTTTCATAGAATTTTCTAGCTAAAGTTACATGTATCAATTACAAATCAGTGTCATCTTAGAACTTAAATCTTTGATTTCTTTGTTCATTCATAAAATGGACATTCTTTTTGAGATAAGCAACCTTAACCACCTTCTCTCTAGCAAGGCTACCCACCCAAGCCTCCTTATTAGGGGATTTTAATTATACACCATAGAGCAGATTTTGAATCTTTGTTCCTTCAACATTCTTCTCCAAGATTTGTCTCCTGGATTACTCTTCTCCTTAATTGGTCTTGCCTTAGCAGGATCCTCCCTCATTCTTCTTCCTTTTTAGTGACTTTTTCCCACTCTTTGCTCTGGTCTCAATCTGTGTGCCTTTTTCATTCTCTTGTACTCTCACAGCCAACAGTCCTGTGGAAAACTTAGCTTGCTGAATCATTTCTTTTAGCTTTTCCTGGAGACCCACCAGGACACTCATTTGTTTTGTGAATCTCTGCTTGGTGCGAAGCAGACAGAGCATCACATCAGAAACATGCTCCAATGTCCCACATATCTCCTGAGTGGAAGATATAAATTTGATTTCCGTGGACATATCTCCCATTTCCTGGACAAGGGATTTGAACTTTAATGATTCAGCTGTGAAAATGTGGAGCACATCAATACACCAAATCAAGAAATCTTGGCTTATCTGAAAGATTATAGAAGCTTTGATTATACATAAAAATAAGTTGCATGTATTATTATATACTATATTTAGAATGATAAGGTCCTTGAAGGTTAGACTACTGTTTAAGCTCTTCTTTGTATTCCCTTTGCTTAGGGCCTGTCTGATACATCATGAGTACTTGATTGTTGATTGACATTTTAAAGAGTTAAAAGTCTACATTAAGTGTATGTGTGCCTGCATGAATGTGTGTTTGTGGAGAGGGTGACAAAATAAGTCTTGTTGAGAAATGTTCTAGATATTGGCAGAAGATTTACTTGATTATATCACTTTCTTCAAGTGTTCCATTTCTTTTTTTATTAATTCAATTTTATTTCATTTTCAATCCTAAATTCTCTCTCCCATTAAAAATCAAGCAAAACAATAACTATTACAAATATAGTCAACTCAGCAAATTTCAATGTTGGCATTAGCCAGGTACTTAAAAGAAATTTCAGTGAACTACAAGTCTATCATCTCTCTATCTGGATGTGGGTTGGAATGACCTCTGATATTGTTGATCCTTGTGTTAATCAGAGTTTAAGAGCATCATTTCAGAAAGAATAAAATTATAAGCACTGATCTCAGATGAAATAAAATCAAGTGTTCCTTAATCAAGTTCAGTAACCAGAAAATGATCATTGGCATAAGAAAAAAAGAATTCTCCAAGAAAGATTTGATGCTATACTATGATGGGAACATTATGAAGAACATTAACCACAAGGGCAACATAATTCAGAATAGTGAATTTGTAGGTCCCCAAAAATGGTTTCAGAACCTGGCTCTGTCACCTGATAATAGAGTAATAACCATTGACAACTCACTTAAACTTTCTAGGCTTCTGTTACTTTGCCTGCACAATTAAAGCTGGACATGAACTTTAAATTCTATTCAAGGTCTATCTTTATGAACCTATAAAGTCTAATAAAAAATGCCAAATTTTAAGCACATTAAGAACATGCTATGTGCCAGAAACAGAACTAAATACTAGAAATTGAAAGACTACTTTTTTATTTAAAAAAATCAAGTGTTCTTTCTTTCCCAGTCTGCATTTATTCAGACAAGTTCAGTCAAAAAGCATTACTCCCCAAGCATTACATTTAGTGGAGGTTTCACTATGTAATTTGCCACTTTTCATACTGGGTTCTGTTGAGTAACAAGGCAAGACTCATATCCATCAATCCCAAAGAAGAGAATAGACAAAATAAGTCACAAGGCTTCAGAAAAAGACATTAGCTTCATAAACTGCTCTTTGGGGGAAGATGAGATGAAGTATCAGATGTTCTGTATTTGGAGTATATAAATGGATTAGAGAGATAGTTAACTGTATTTCAGTAATACTTGTTTTTACTTGGGGGGGGGGGGGATTCCAAATATTTTAAATGTGCATTTAAAACCATTATTCTGAGAGGAAGTCAGTAGGCTCCACTAAACTGTCACAGGGGTCCCTGACATGGAAAAGTAAAATAGTCTTGTTAACAGAATGTCTTACTTAAAAGGAGACTTACTATTACATAGTAACCGTAGAAGTTGTAGAAGGGTTCACAAAACTTTAAAGAAACTAAGATGCTTGTAACAGTTCTCATTTCTTCAAGGAAGAGGGAAGAAAACAATTTCTAAATTTTAAAAGGTGGAAATACATTTACACACTAGAAGAGTCAGAGAACAGAACTTGTGGACCAAGAAAAGAAAGACATGAAAGAAACAAGGAAATGAGACAGAGCCTCCTTAGCATTCGTTGAGATAGAATTAATATCAAGAAAATTCAAGTTACCCTGCATATTTCAGTGTCTCCTAGCAGAAACTTAAGGGAAAGAAAATATATGTGAAAGACCTAAAGGATTCTGTAATGCATAAATATAATTCTGACAGAAATGATTTCCTTTCCCAACATGACAATATCAAGGAGCAGGAAAGACTTACCTTTGAATAGAGAAATGACTCCATCAGGATTTAGGTAATTTCTTGATTGCACTCTACTACATTGACCTTCCAGAAGGAACTGCTGAAGACAAATCTGAGATGATTAATACCTTTTATAAGACAGTAAGGCTTCAATTCAGCCTGATCCACAAATTCTTCTCACCTGTACAGAGGTATTTAGGAATGAAAAAGGCTATTTCTACTGAGGAAATTGGATTCAGCTCCAGCTAATGATGTAAATTTTCTGTAATTGATTTTTATTGAACCCTAAATTCTGAGTTATTTCTTTTTCCTGTTGGTGTTCTTCTTAGAAGGGGATTGGGAATATTTTGCATATCACTGCCAAAGCTAAAACTAATGAGTTGGATGACTGTCTATGAGATGAGATTTCAGAGATGAAAAACGAATTCTACTCCCTAAATTCCCTTTTTTTACTCTTTGAATTTGACTACACCATCATCATGATCCCAGGAAAAAGTTTATTACTAGGAAACTAATTATCCTGATGATTGTATTAGCTTTGGCATCTGGCCCTCATCAATATCCTCAGTGACCTTTTACCTGATTGTAGTTCCAAAGGATGAGAGGGAAAAAAATCTCTTATCCAAATTTCCCTTAAAAGAAGGCTCATATGAACTGATGCTGAATGAAGTGAACAGAACCAGAAAAGCATTCACACTAACAGCAACATGGGTTGATGATAAACTATGATGGACTTGATCATTTCTGAAGTATGAAAATCAAAGTAAATGCTAAAAGACTTGGGATAGAGATTACAATCCATATCCAGAGAAGAAACTATGGAGTTTAAATGCAGACCAAATTTTACTATCTTCAATTTAAAAGAAAAAAGTTGTCACAAATTATGTCAATTTTCACTCTCTTTTTTAAATTCTATGATTCTTCTTTCATAACATAATTAAATTTAGATCTATGTTTAGCATTGTTATAGTTATAGAGCCTATATTATTACATTGCTTTCTGACAGGAAGAGGGGAGAGGGAAGGGAGGGAGAAAAATGTAAAAAAAAAAAGATTGTTGAAAACTACTATTCCATATAGTTGGAAAAACAAATAAAAAAAGAACTGGGGGGAAGAAAAAGAAGGTTTATAATCTAGCCATCTCTGACAAGTTATAATGTCTTCAGGCTTACAGATAATCAACTGGAACTGATTTTCAATTTCTTTTCATTAGACTACACTATCATCATGGCCTCTGACCTGGTATGTTTTTCTTCTTTTTCCTTTTCCATGTTAAGCTTTTTTGTTGTTGTTCATTGTCTTCCCCTACCACTTTGCAAAGTCCTTGATACCCAGGACTGACTTTCTTTTTTTATTTATCTCCCCAGTACTTAAAACAGTTCCTAGTACATAATAGTCATTTAATTAATGTTTAATGTACTTAACCCACTTTCAGCTGGCTCATTTATATCTGTTTCCACAAGTAAAGTTTTATTTCATGAATGATTAAAATTCAAATTAACCTCCCCTTTAAAATGCAAATATTGATAAAATTACTATTCTATAAATTAAAAAAAAAAAACAAAGGAGAGTAAAAGGAAATTGAATGGTATTTGATTAATAATGTTTAAATTTACTCCTGAAGAAGTCAGGGGAAAAAAATCATTTCTCTTTCTTGTTTTCAGTTAGGGGAATATGGGTAGGGAAGTCTGTGTTTACCATAGAGTTGGTTGATAAGCTGGTTAGTTTTGCTGGAACATTGCACCTCCTTCTCGCCATCACTTTTTTATTCTCTGTTATAAGGAATTGCCTTATAAAAAGGAGGGAAGAGTTGAATATACTTGAAAATTAAGATAGCTATAAAAAATTTTTAAAGAACAATCTTCCTGAAAAGGTGAAACACTCAGTTTTAACACTTTGTAGATCTTTACATACATACATACATATATATATAAATATATATATATATATATGGGGGGAGAGAGAAAAAATACATATAATTACATAATAATTTCTTGACAGATTTATAAGAATTGAACCCATTGATTTTCAACAGATGTGAAATAGAATGGAGGGATCTAAGAATAAGGAGAAAAATCTAGATGAGAAAGAAACTAGAGAGTGTCTAAAACAAACTTTTCTACTTTTACAATTTTTGTCCAGAACTTTCTTACAAACTAAGTTATGGAAGCATTGGCCTTTAGAAATTCTATTTAAGTTATTTGTGACTATATAGCTATAAGTGATTTGACAACTAGCTTTAAGTCATAAAAACTTTCTGGTAATAGTTAAAAACATAGATTACTAGAACAAACTTAGACAAGGGATAATCAGAAAATATGGAACTCATTAACCTAGTATTTGATAAACTACAAAATAAATCACCTAGGAAAGAACTTCTTATTTGATAAAAGCTGCTGGGAGAAATAAGAATGAACTTGACAGATACTGGGTTTGGATCAGAACCTTACATCATATTCCACAATACATTCTAAATTAATACATAATCTTAACATTTAAGATCACACTATATATATTATATCTAACTGATAAAATATTAGAATACAACTTACCTGAGTTATATATTAATATATGTAAAATATATAAACACAAGTAAAAATAAGTCATTTCTCAATAAATCAGTGGTCAAAAATATGAACAAGCAGTTCACAAAAGAGTATATATATATATATATGTATATATATATATATATATGAAATGTCAAATAAAAAAATTCTCTAAATCACTGTTAAGACGACAAATGTAAATCAAACCAGTCATGAAATTTAGGCTTCTATTCTAAAAGTTGGAAAAGAAGACAAAATAATTTTCAATATTTGGAGGACTGTGAGATGATAAGCACTATAATATATTGTTGTAAACTAGTAAAATTGTATGACTATATTGGAAAACTTGGAATTATGCAAATAGAGTGACTAAAATGTCCATATCCTTTGATTCAGGTCCACACACACATGCACACATGCACACAAACACACAAACACATGATATTTATAGAGGCTTTTAATAACAAAGAATTACAAAGAAAATAGATGCCCATTGACTTGAAACAGTTAAAATGTGATATAAGAATTTAATGGAATATTATTGTGCTGTAAAAATTAATGAACACAATGAGTACAAGAAAGTATGAAGTGGGGGAATAATACCCAGCAACATAATGTACTTGACTGCAAAAATGGAAATGGAAATAACAGCTAAAAGTTGCATCACCAAAAAATGCAGATGTTAATATAGCAAAATTATAAAGATCAGACACATTTCAAATGAGAAGTCATAAAAAAGAGATTCTTAACCCATCTTTTCATGGCGACAGTAGGTCCACAAGTGTTATAGGCTGCACATATTTTCACAATTTTTCAAACTATTCAATAGTTGTGCTGATTTTTTCCCTCTTCATTCTTTTTATTTTTTTATTTTTTTTGCTTTGAAATGTGATATTCCATCTTGGCTGCCACTGTGGGAGAAAGATATTGTGTAAACAATGATGATATTTGAAAAAAGACAGTAAAAATACTTTTAAAATGATATGCTAACATTAGAAGAGGACCAGAAAATTAGAGGGGAAAATATTTGCAGCACTTTTCTTTGATAAATCTTATTTTTAAGCTATACAGGTAGGAGCAGCCAGGTAGTGCAGTGGCTAGAGCACAGGCCCTGGAATCAGGAGGACTTGAGTTCAAATCCAGCTTCAGACACTTAATTCCTTAGGTATATGATCCTGGGCAAGTCACTTTACCCCACTGCCTTGCAGAAACCAAAGAGAAAAAAAATAAACAGGGAACTGGTACTAATTAATAAAAAAAAGATATTCATTCCCAAGTTGATAAATGGTCAAAGGATGTGAATAAGACAATTTCAGAAGAAGAAATTCAAGTTATCAGTAGTCATATAAAAATATCATAAGTAACTGATAAGTAGAGAAATGCAAATTAAAACAAGTTTGAGGTAAGACCCTACAAATATCAAATTGGTGAAGTTGAGAACAAAGGAAAATGACAAATGTTTGAAAGACTGTGGGGAAAGGGTACAATAATGTACTGTTGGTGGGGCGGCTAGGTGTTGCAGTGGATAGAGCACTGGCCTTGGAGTCAGGAGTACCTGAGTTCAAATCCGGCCTCAGACACTCAATAATTATCTAGCTGTGTGGCCTTGGGCAAGCCACTTAACCCCATTGCCTTGCAAAAAAAAAAAAAAAAAAACTAAAAAAAAATAATGTACTGTTGGTGAAAGTATGAATTGGTCAAATCATTTTAGAAAGAAATTTGGAGATATGCCCTCATAACTCTCAAAGTTTGCATACCCCTTTACATAATGAAACTACTACTAGATCAATAATTCCAAAAGATCAAAGAAACTGCAAAATGACTCCTATATACAAAAATATTTATAGAAGCTTTTTTTTTGGTTGCAAAGGATTAGTAACTGACCAATTATGGGACAAAAACTGAACAAGTTATGCTCTATGAACATGATAGACTATTTGCTATAAGAAAATGGTAAAGGGCTGCTAGGTGGCGCAATGGATAGAGCACCAACCCTGGAGTCAGGAGTACCTGAGTTCAAATCCAGCCTCAGACATTTAATAATTGCCTAGCTGTGTGGCCTTGGGCAAGCCGCTTAACCCCATTTGCCTTACAGAAACCTAAAAAAAATGATAAAAAGGGATAGTTTCAGAAAAACACTTGTAAGACTTGTATGAACTGATAGGAACTTTTATGAAACTAGAGAGTAAAACAAGGAAAATATATAATTACTGTGAATTAAGAGAACGTGATGCCAACCCTGGGACACTGAGAGGTTAAATTACTCTCTCTTGGCTATACTGTTATTATATGTTAAACAGTGGGAATCCAGGAACTTTGAAGTGCTTTACTTAGTGTATAGAGCTAACCAGTATTTGGAATAAACCCAGGTCCCAAATTTGAGTAACATATTGATAGGAGGTAAATAAATTTCTAGTCTTGGATTCAGGAAAGTTGGAGTTTAAAATCTGGCTCAGATATTTAGTCCTTTTTTCAATGCAATAAACATATATAAAGCAGTAACTGTGGGCAGGCAGATAAAAATTTTCTTTTTTTTCCAAAATGTTTCTTTAAAAAATACACACTAGTTGTGTAACCAGAAACAAGTCATTTAATTTCTTGGTTTCCCATAGGAAACAAGCTAGTACTATGAATACTGACTGATAATATCCCATGCAAATATGACACTTTACAATTTAGCAAAGTATTCCCTTTTGGAAATTTAAGAGGGATGCATAGTACATTAATTTTTTAAAAAATAAAAACACCTGAAATAGAGGGATAAACCTGATAAACCAGATACAGTTCAGTCATTTCAATCATGCACAACTCTTTGTTGTACCCTATTTGGAACTTTCTTGGTAAAGATACTGCAGTGGTTTGCCTTTTTCTTCTCTGGCTCATTTTATGGCTGAGGAAATGGAGACTAACAGAGTTGAATAATTTATCCACAATCACACAGCTACTAAGGGTCTGAGACCAGATTTGAACTCTGGAAGGTGATTCTTCCTGAATCCAAATCTGACACTTTATTCACTACACTACCTAGAGGCCCACAAACAATTGCACCTGCCCCATAAATGGACAAAAGAGGAAATAGGACAAGAAAATAGTGTAATGCAGTAGGAAGTGGAGTCAAAGGAAGTGGATTCAAATTCCAACCTTGACGAACCCTGTATAACGTTCTCAACCTGGACCTCACTTTGCACAAGTATAAAATAGAGTATTGGGCTAGACTGGTTCCTATCAGTTGCAGAGCTATGGGCCTATGAATGGAATATCAATGTGAAGAAGCCTTGTTGGGTCCCTACTCCCTAATTTCTTAACCCAGATTCTATTGACCCAGTTGGTTTTAAAATATTAAATTATTTATATATTTCAAAAAACCATCACAAATTGGTTCATTTGCCTCCCTAAAGAGATTTTTTTATATTTATTTATTCTCTTTTTGTACAAATAATGTTGTTTATACATTAATAAAATATTCTTGTTTAAGAGTGAACAGAATACCCCCTCCCCCCACAAAATATATACTCGCTTGAGCAATAAAGGGGAGAGCAAAAAAATAAAATTGAAAAAATAATAGTAATAATTGAAGGTATGGCCAGATGGCGCAATGAACAGAGCCCCAGCCCTGGAGCCAGGAGCACCCAAGCCCATATCCGGCCCCATACACCCAACAATCACCTAGCCATGTGATATGCAAGCCACCCCAACCCCAATGCCCTGCAAAAACCAAAAAAAGAAAAAAAAGACCCAAAATAAAATAAAATAGTAATAATAGTAGGGGCAGCTGGGTGGCAGACAGAGCATTGGCCCTTGAGCCAGGAGCACCCGGGTCAGAATCTGGCTTCAGAAACCCAAAGATCACCCTGCTGTGAGGCTCCAGGGAGGCCACCCAGCCCCATTTGCCCTGCACTGCCCCCCCATAATAATAATGAAAAATGTGCTTCAGTCTTTGTTCCAACACCAACAACTCTGTTGTGGGTTGGATCACATTCTTTATGGTAAGTCCATCTCAAAAGTTACTTCCATATTTTTCCACCGTTGCCATTGCTGATCACAATTCCCTCCTTTTATGTTTCTCCACTACCATGTACTATATTTTCTCTCTCCTTTCACTCTGACTCTGCTGTAGGACCCTGAGTGGCGCAGCAGACAAATCCCTGGTCCTGGCTACCACCCCTTAGGCCCAGCATCCACCTGGCCCTATGGTCCCGAACAGGCCATCCAGTCCCAGCGCCTTGCTAGAAGTAAAAAGGAAAATGTGTTATATCTGACCACTCTCCCCCCATGGTCCATCCTCTCCTCCATCACTCACATCCCCCTTCCCCCTGTCCCCCCCCTCTCCTTCTTACACCAGATGCCTATACCCCATTGAGTATACTTGCTGCCTCCTCTCCCAGCCATCTCTGATGAGAGCAAAGGTTCCCCCATTCCCTCTTGCCTCCCCCCTCCACATCACTGCAATAGCTCATTGCAACAACAAAAAAATCCTATTATGTGAAATATCTTGAACTATTCCCCCTCTCCTTCTTCCCTCTCCCATTCCATCTCCCTTTTTTTTCTATTGACTCCATTTTTACACCATATTTTATCTTCGAATTCAGCTTTCTCCTGTGCCTCAACCACAAAAGCTCTCTCTACCTGCTCTATTAACTGAGAAGGTTCATATGAGTATTATCAGAGTCATTTTTCTATGCAGAAATACATGCAGTTCATCATCAAGTCCCTCTCATATTTTCCGCCTATTCTTCAATCTCCATGCTTCACCTGAGTCCTGTCTCTGAAGATCAAACCTGGCCAAACCTGGCTCTGGCCATTCCAACAGGAACATTTGGAATTCCCCTGGTTCATTGAAAGTCCATCTTTTTCCCTGGAAGAGGACATTCAGCCTTCCTGGGTAGTTGATTCTCGGTTGCATTCTAAGCTCTTTTGCCTTCCGGTATAATATATTCCAAGCCCTATGAGCTTCCAATGTAGTTGCTGCTAAGTCCTGTGTGATCCTGACTGCAGCTCCATGATATTTGAACTGTGTCCTTCTGGCTGCTTGTAATATTTTCTCTTTGACTTGGGAGTTCTGGAACTTGGTTATAATATTCCTAGGGGTTGGTTTTTTGGGATCTCTTTCTGGGTGGGGGGGATCAGTGGATTGTCTCCATTTCTATTTTGCCCTCTGCTTCTAGAATATCAGGGCAATTTTCCTGTAGTAATTCTTTGAAAATGATGTCAAGGGGCGAAGCCAAGATGTCAACAAGAAGGGATCGAGTCTTAGGCACTCTCTGATAAAACTTGAAACTAAGGACTCTAACTAAACTTTTGAGAGATAAAACCCATAAAGGGACCCAGTGAGGTAGTTCTCCTACTCAAGGTAACCTGGAAAAGAGAAGAAAGGCTCTCCTCCCCGGGGTCAGAGGGGCGGCCCACCAGAGAGGTGGCCCACCAGAGCAAAAGAACTTCAGCCTCCAAGAGGCAGCCCCAGGGTGATGGGAGCCGTGGCTCACAGCAGCTGGGGAGTCTCCTGAGCTGCACCCTGGGGAGCACCGGGCACAAAGTAGGTGAACAGCTGGGGACCTCTGCCAGAACAAACACATGGAGCCCAGCGCTCAGGGCACACAGCTAGCAGCTTGGTCATTCCGCAGCCCAGTTCTGGAAACAGAAGCAGGCAAAGCCAGTAAACAGGAGAACTCCAGGGCATGAGCCCATTGAGCTGAGGGAGGGGAGTGAAGAGAGACTGAAAGGCTATGTCCTCTGCCTCTGTAACAGGACTTTGGGGCTCTGACAACATTCAGATCCTGATTGCAGTCTAGAACAGTCATAGAACAGCAGGGCCCCCCCCACCTCAGCCCCATGGCAGAGGGGGGCGCTTATGGTCATTCACAGACCAGGAGGGAGGACAGAGCCTCACACACTGAGACCCTTGTGGGAATGTCCCAAAAGCTCAGGAAGCACCCAAAACCAGGCCCAGGCTGGGAAAATGAGCAAGCAGAGAAACAAGAGGAAGGCCATTGAGAAATATTTTGCATATGAGCCCAAAAAGGATCAAAATACTCAGTCTGAAGATGAGGAAGCACAATCTCCTGCATCTAAAGACTCCAAGAAAAACAGAAATTGCGTTCAGGCTATGACAGAGCTCAAAAAAGACTTTAAAAATCAAATGAGGGAGTTGGAAGAAAAACTGGGAAAAGAAAGGAGAGAGATGCAGGAAAAACATGAAAATGAAATCAGCAGCCTAGTCAAGGAAATCTAAAAAATGCTGAAGAAAATAGCATGCTAAAAACCAGCTTAGTTCAAATGGATAAAACAGTTCAAAAAAGTTATTGAGGAGAAGAATGCTTAAAAAGCAAAACTGGCCAGATGTAAAAAGAGATAAGAAAACTCTCTGAGGAGAACAAATCCTTCAGACAAAGAATAGAATTCAGGGAGATTGATGAATTTACCAGAAATCAGGAATCAATACTTCAAAACCAAAAAAAAAAATGAAAAATCAGAAGAAAATGTGAAATATCTCATTGAAAAAACAACTGATATGGAAAATAGACTTAGGAAAGATAATTTAAAAATTATTGGAATACCTGAAAATCATGATCAGGAAAAGAGCCTTGACATCATTTTCAAAGAATTACTACAAGAAAATTGCCCTGATATTCTAGAAGCAGAGGGAAAAATAGAAATGGAAACAATCCACTGATCCCCCCCCCAGAAAGAGATCCCAAAAAACCAACCCCTAGGTATATTATAGCCAAGTTCCAGAACTCCCAAGTCAAAGAGAAAATATTACAAGCATCCAGAAGGACACAGTTCAAATATCATGGAGCTGCAGTCACGAGCACATAGGACTTAGCAGCAACTACATTGGAAGCTCGTATGGCTTGGAATATAATATACCGGAAGGCAAAAGAGCTTAGAATGCAGCCAAGAATGAACTATCCAGCAAGGCTGAATGTCCTCTTCCAGGGAAAAAGATGGACTTTCAATGAACCAGGGGAATCTCAAATGTTCCTTTTGGAATGGCCAGAGCTGAACAGAAGGTTTTATTTTCAGATACAGGACTCAGGTGAAGCATGGAGATTGGAGGAGAGGGGGAAAATATGAGGGACTTAATGATGATGAATTGCATGTATTCCTGCATAGAAAAATGACACTGATAATACTCATATGAACCTTCTTAGTTAATAGAGCAGGTAGAAGGAGCTTTCATAGTTGAAGCACAGGAGAAAGCTGAATTTGAAGATAAAATATGGTGTAAAAAATGGAGTCAATAGAGAAAAGGGGAATGTAATGGGATAAAGAAAAAAGGAGAGGGGGAATACCAAGATATTTCATATAATAAGATTTTTCTTTATTACAATGAGCTATTGCAATGATATGGAAGGAGGAGGCAAAGGGGATTGAGGGAACCTTTGCTCTCATCAGAAGTGGCTAGGAGAGGAAACAGCATATATACTCAATGGGGTATAGGCATCTGGAATAAGAAGGAGGGGGGAACAGGGGGAAGGGTGGGGATGTGAATAAAGGAGGAGAGGATGGACCATGGGGGGACAGTGGTCAGATATAACACATTTTCTTTTTTACTTCTTGCAAGGGGCTGGGATTGGAAGGCCTGTCCAGGACCATAGGGCCAGGTGGATTCTGGGCCTAAGGGGTGGTATGGGGGCTCAGGGCTTCTTGGCCCCAGAACCAGGGATCTGTCTGCTGCACCACTCAGCAACCCTACAGCAGAGTCAGAGTGAAAGGAGAGAGAAAATATAGTACATGGTAGTGGAGAAATAAGAAAGGAGGGAGTTGCGATCAGCAATGGCAATGGTGGAAAAATATGGAATTAACTTTTGCGATGGACTTACCATAAAGAATGCGATCCACCCATGACAGAGTTGTTGGTCTTGGAATAAAGACTGAAGCACATTTTTTATTATTATTATTATTTGGGGGAGGGTACAGGGCAAATAGGGCTGGGTGGCCTGCCTGGGGCCACATAGCAGGGTGATCTTTGGGTGTTTGAGTACGGATTTGGACCCGGGTGCTCCTGGCACAAGGACCAATGGTCTGTCTGCCACCCAGCCACCCCTACTATTATTACTATTTTATTTTATTTTGGCTCTTTTTTTCTTCTTTTAGGTTTTTGCAGGGCAGTGGGGATCAGGTGGCTTGCATGTCACACAGCTGGGTGATTGTTGGGTCTACAGGGCTGGATGTGGGCTTGGATGCTTGTGGCTCCAGGGCTGGTGGTTTGTCCATTGTGCCACCTGGCCATACCTACAATTATTACTATTTTTTTTATTTTAATTTTTTTCTCTCCCCTTTACTTTATCGCCCAAGGAAGTTTATGTTCATGGGGGGAGGGGTATTTTGTTTACTCTTAAGAATATTTTATTAATGTAAAAAAAATCATTTGTACAAAATGAGAATTAAAAAAATTAAATTAAATTAAAAAAAAAGAAAATGATGTCAAGGCTCTTTTCCTGATCATGACTTTCAGGTATTCCAATAATTTTTAACTTATCTTTCCTACATTTGTTTTCCATATCAGTTGTTTCTTCAATGAGATGTTTCCCATTTTCTTCTAATTTTTCATTTTTTTGGTTTTGAAGTAATGAATCCTGGTTTCTCGTAAATTCATCAATCTCCCTGAGATCCATTCTTTGTCTGAAGGATTTGTTCTCCTCAGAGTTTTCTTATCTCTTTTTCCATCTGGCCAATTTTGCTTTTTAAAGCATTCTTCTCCTCAATAACTTTTTGAACTGTTTTATCCATTTGACCTAAGCTGGTTTTTAGCATGCTATTTGCTTCAGCATTTTTTAGATTTCCTTGACTAGGCTGCTGACTTCATTTTCATGTTTTTCCTGCATCTCTCTCTTTTCTTTTCCCAGTTTTTCTTCTAACTCCTTCATTTTATTTTTTTTTTGTTTGGTTTTTGCCAGGCAAATGGGGTTAAGTGGCTTGCCAGAGGCCATGCAGCTAGGTAATTAGTAAGTGTTTAGGACCGGATTTGAACCCAGGTACTCCTGACTCCAGGGCCAGTGCTTTATCCACTGTGCCACCTAGCCACCCCTTCTCATTTGATTTTCAAAGTCTTTTTTGAGCTCTGTCATAGCCTGAGCCCAATTTCTGTTTATCTTGGAGTCTTTAGATGCAGGAGCTTGTGCTTCCTCATCTTCAGACTAAGTATTTTGATCCTTCTTGGGCTCATATGCAAAATATTTCTCAATGGTCTTCCTCTTGTTTCTCTGCTTGCTCATTTTCCCAGCCTGAGCCTGCTTTTGGTGTGCTTCCTGAGCTTTTGGGACACTCCCACAAGGGTCTCAGTGTGTGAGGCTCTGTCCTCCCTCCTGGTCTGTGAATGACTGTATGCACCCCCCTTTGCCACAGGACTGAGGTGGAGGGGGGCCCTGCTGTTCCATGGGGTGGGCTAGACTGCAATCAGGATCTGAATGAGGTCAGAGCCCCAGAGTCCTGTTCCAGGGGCAGAGGACAGAGCTTGGCAGTCTCTCTCTTCACTCCCCTCCCTAGGTTCAATAGACTGACTCATGCCCTGGGGGCTCCTGCTTACTGGCTTGCCTGCTTCTGTTTCCTGGATCTGGACTGTAGTGGCCATTCTGCTCACTGTGTGCCCTGAGGGCTGGGCTCCATGTGCTCGCTCTGGCAGAGGTCCCCAGCTGTTCCCCCATTTTGTGCCTAGTGCTCCCCGGGGGCATAGCTCAGGAGACTCCCCCGCTGCTGTGAGCTTCAGCTCCCAGCGCCCTGGGGCTGCCTCTGGGAGCCTGAAGTTCTTTCGCTCTGGTGGGCAACCCCTCTGGTGGGCCGCCCCTCCAACCCCGGGAAGCAGAGCCTTTCTGCTCTTTTCCAGGTTACCTTGAGTAGGAAAACTGCCTCCCTGGGTCCCTCTGTAGGTTCTGTCTCTCGAAAGTTTAGTTATAGTCTTTAGTTTCTAAGTTTTATGAGAGAGCTTCTAAGAGAAGCTGCTCTCTTGTTGCCATCTTGGCTCCGCCCCTCATGGACTTCCCTAAAGAGTTTTAATCACTGGGGGGAACCTCCAAATACAGCTTGTGCTCTATTTCCAATAAGATTCTCATCTCCTTCCTAATGTCACATGATTCAGATGCATAAAAATCATATACATTAAGGATATTTGCTTTACCAAATGGAAACTTTAAAGATACAGCATAGAATAAATTCGCAAGTGGCTACTACTTTCAGTAAGATCCGAGTTCCATTATTTCCCTCCCTGCACGAGGTATTCTCACCATACCAGGAGCCTTCTTGTAATTGTTCAGTCATTTAAGTCATGCACAAATTTTTGTGACACCATTTGATGTTTTCTTGGCAAAGATACTAGAGTGGTTTGCTATTTCCTTCTTGAGTTCAGATGAGGACACTCAGATGAGGACACTGAGGCAAACAGGCAATAGTGAGTTGCTCAAGGGCACACAGCTAGTAAGTCTTAAGTCTTCCTGACTCTGTGCCCAGTGCTTCATCCACTGTCATACATAGCTGCCAAGAGGATTTTTTAGATGAGCACAATGCATGTGAAAAATAAGTGGTGCAAAGGGAAGGAAAAATACTTTTTCAACTCCATGGTATTTGTCATCCAGATAGCAATAAATTCTAATCCCTGGACATTCAAGAAATAGAGAGGAAGAGATAGAGAAATTCATGCAGCATAGTGAAAAGCCTTTGAGCACTGGGTTCCTATCCAGTGTAAAATATTACATGACTTGTCAAAAAACTAGTCTCCTGAATTTTTTTTTTGCTGTTCTTTGTTTTTAATGCCACATCAAAGAACTATAGTCTCTTGATGCAACTATTTTAAGGTTTATCCTCTGAAATTATATGTCTCTCTCTCTCTCTGTCTCTCTCTCACACACACACACACACACACACACACACACACATATTCTAAGGGTAAGATCGATATGTCCAATAGCTATGTCAATGATTATGCTGCCCTCTCCAATCTATTATATAACATAACAAAAAAATAGGAAATTTTAGAGAAAGCTGATGCTTTCCCTTTGCAGAACTTACCTGCAACCTAATTTATATTTCTTTCATGGTCTTGAAATTATTCCCTGCTTCATATGATAGTTGTCTCCATGTCCTATTTCCTCCATTACACTATAAGCTCCTAAAGGAAGGGACAAGATCTTGTAAACACTTTTGTTTTTCCAAGCACTCATAACATGTCTGATGTTTGCATATAATGAATGAATGAATGAATACATAAATATATAAATATTAGAAGAAATATGGAGCAGAAAGGATTATTTAGCAAAAGTATGAGAATATGGCATCATCTAAATCAATATGATGTTTAAATGACATATTCCAGCTCTAAATTCTAGGGTCCTATCCCATTATAATTTTTGTAGTATTAGCATTATTCTCATTTGTTGATCTGCCTATTAGACTTTTTACATTCTTTTTTCTTTGTTTTAATTTCCAAGTTATTTCCTTTCTCCTGTCATCTTCCTCTACCTTATAATACTTTTTTGAAAATTATATCTAACCCCAATTTTCTGACTCAGATAAAATAAAGACTTCTTGCCTATTCTTAAAATTATAAGTATTCATGACAATTATCTCAATTTAAAAAAATAATAAAATGAAAGAGAAATCAAATAGCTGCAAAGTTTAGTGAACTTTGAATTTTTTCTATTTTTCTTGGAGATTCATTCTTTAAAGGCTTATCAGGTTATCTGTTTAACATTGATCAAAGGGTCACATAAACTTTTATTCTAAAGGTAATTACAGAAGTAAATCCACTAAAAGAGGGAGAAAATACTGGACATATCTTGTGGCATCACATTGACATAAAGAGGTAAATATAAGTCTTTCCCAATTGTCATTACTGCAGTTATTTAGGATAAATTACTGAAATTCCTAACTATACTAATTGAGCTCAGTGGCACAATGAAACATCCATATTTCATCAGTAATGCAGTATATGAAATACTCTTTAAAAAATTTTAATATTTTCCTTGGACACATGACTTACTCCTTGTGCAATATAGAGTGAATAGGAAGCAGGTGAACTTATGCATCCCAAGTATAAATATTGCTGTGCTATAGGCCATTTCTAATGTCTTGATCTTCTCAAAGATATAGGAGCTTCTTGTCCTTCCTAACTTCCAATTGAAGGTAAGACATCTGATATATATTCAGTGTTATCACTTGGCTATAGAGTAGAAGACACCTGATAGATCATTTAGACCCCTTATTTTACAATACAGAAACTGAATCACAGAAAGGGAACAAACCTCTTTCACCTTGTATGGTATCTTCTCTCTTTCACCTCCACATATGATTCATGGATGAAATACTAGTGAATTGATTATTGAAATTAGTTCCATAGGTGTTTTACTTAAGTATATGTATACACATGTATTTTATGCATTGGATTGGATTGGATCAGATGACTAATGCTGGCTTGATATAAAACCAGCTCTCTATCATGGTATGATGAGAATACACAGGAGTAGAAGCAATTATCCCTGAGCATTAAATCATTGTCCTGAGGGCTGAAACAACATAATATTGGCAAGAGAATCTCCCTAAGCCAGTTTGCTTTCTATAATCTCTTCACTGAGCTAATCCTTTTACACAACAGAAAACTGAAGGAAGATGCTAAAGTGGATAGTCAAGGACAGCATATCAAATGCAGAAGGCACTGAAACTTATTTCTCAGTGTATATCTTGAAAAGACTGACAAAGAAAAGTTTATTGGGAACAGAAGGGCAAAAAATGTATGGGTCTCTATTATAGGTAAAATTTGATATTTATTTATTGAAATTAACATCATTTCAGAATCTTTTACCAATTTTAACTGATCATTGGATTACATATTTCAAGCTAAAGAGATATTGGAGGCCATCTAATCCAAACCTCTCAGTTTAGAGAAAAATTGAAACCCAAAAAGTTAAAGTGATTTGCATAAAGTCACATAGGTAGCAAGAGACTCTGACTACAAGTCTCTCTGACTATAATTTCAACACCCTTTACACATGTTGTTTTCAATGTTTAAATATTCTTGCTCCATTGACTTCCCCTTTTACAAAAAGAGATAATAACTTCTGCCAAATGTCATCTTCAATAAGAGATGCTATGAAAATGGATGAGATAAATGTGGGGAATGCATCAAATATAACTTTCTATATAAATATGAAAATTTTCTGAATTCATTTCACTTAACAATCCTAAACTCTCCATTTTGTCTACCAGAATAGTATGAGAAAGTCTCTTAAATTTCTTAGAGAAATTATACAAACACCTTGAGGAGGAAAAGAGACTCTAAGGCAAGGGTTACTAGGAAAACACTCAAGGACATGGAAGAATGTTTGAAATATGTCTTATTTAAGTCTTCTGAAAACAATAAAGTGAAAGATGAAGCATGAAACATTTACAATATATATGTGTGTATATATATATATATATATATATATATATATATATAGAACTAAAACTTAAATCTATGAGGATAAAAATTATATAAAATAAATCAATAACTAAGCATTTAAAGACCTACTCTATATCAGACTCTTATGATACAAACCTAATGAACAACTCTGACTCATGAGAAGTTTATGATACAGTGTGGTAAACAACAAGGACACCAATAAACAAACAAACAAATAAATAAATAAATAAATAAATTGATAGACAAATAAATAAAATGTCACTATAAAGAGAATGATGTGGTTTGGGAAGGAGGAGAATCAAGAAAGACTTGATAGAGTTGATGGTGCTTGAACATGAAAGAAAAGAAGGAATCTATGGAGTACAGGTGAAGAGTGAGTTCATTCCAGGCATGAGGGAGAGCCAATATAAAGGCATGATGAAAAGAAGAGATTGCTGTATTTAAGGAATAAAAAGAAGGTCAATTTTACTGGATTGCAGAGTATAAAAACAGGCATAATATATGGTAAGTCTTGGAAGATAGATTGAAGACAGGTTGGAAAAGGTTTTAACTCTAAGCAGAGAAATTTAAACTTAATTCTAAGGGCAACAGAGGAGACTGTCAAGTACAGTAGCTAGTAGCTGTGATTTAAGATTGGATTGGATCAGATGATTAATGCTGGCTTGATATCATGTATGATGAGAATACACAGGATGAGAAGTAGAAGCAGTTATCCCTGAACATTAAATCATTGTCCTGAGGGGTGAAACATAACATAATATGGGCAAGAGAATCTCACTAAGTCAGTTTGCTTTTCATAATCCTTACTGAGCTAATATTTTATACAACAGAAATCTGAAGGAAGATGCTAAAGTGGACAGTCAAGGAAAAGTGAAAGGACAGCATATCAAATGCAAAAAGCATTTGACACAAGTATAAAGAAGCAGTGGCTTGGAGTGAGGAGAGACTTGAGGAAAGGGGGACTAATTATAAGGTTTTAGCAACAAACTAGGTGAAGAATATAATAAGCACCTAACTTAGATAATAACTGAAAGTAGAAAGAAGTTGAATGTGAGAGATATAGAGATAGAAATAGAGACAAATGGCAAAGTGACTAGGTAATTGTGGTGAAAGAAAGTACTAAGATAAGAATAGTTACAAGGTTTTTAAATCTAGAAGAATGGGAAAGAAAGGTTTCTTTTATGAAAATAAGGAAATATATAAGAGGGATTGATTTGGTGACAAATTTAATGAGCACTATCTTGCACATGTAAAATCTGAGATATCAACAGTACATCTAGTTTGGAATGTGCAAAAGCAAACTGGTATTATGGGATTGAAGCTCAGGGGAGAAACAGTCTGGATATATAGATCTGTGATCACCTACTTATTTATAGGTGATAATTGAACCTATGAGAACTGATGAGGTAACTAAGAAAGTCAATATGGAGGAAGAAAAAAAGAGGGACCATGAGATAGTGGATGTGAGATGGACTTAGAGGCAATCAGATGAATAGGAGGAAAGCCAATAGAAAGTATTGTTGTGGAAATCCAGTGAAAACAGTTTAGTAGAAAAGCATGATAAAAGTGTCACATATAGCAGAAATATTGAAAAGGATGAAGAATGAAATAAACAATCATACACTGATTGTTTTGTTTTATTTTGTTTTTTAAGAATGGGGGATTAGGTTATTGTGTTCCAGAAAAAAAAAGCCACCTTATTGTCAAAGACTGAGGGAAAAGGAGAATATGTGTGATGAGGCCAAAGAGTTTTGAGAAATTAAAAAAAGGGCAGAAGAGGGATTTCACATTGAATGGCCTCAATTTTCTTAGAAAGGTTCTCAATGATTTCCTAAATTGAGAATGAAATGAAAGAGTATAGTGGGAGGCTTTAGGAGAAAAGATTTTGAATAGCTTCCTTAGGGCTTGAGATAAGTAATCAATTAGGAATGGATAAAGTGATTGTTATGCAGCTTAAGTGTTCAATTGAAGTTGAATAACATGAATTTTTAATGTACCCTGTAATGAAAATTGTCTAAATTCCTCTAGCTCAATTCAACAGCACATGAACAGGAATAAGCAAAGTAGATTATAAGAATGATCCAGGGATGAGGTTTGGCAATAGATGAGTAATGATAAAAACAAGGAGAAATCAATCTCAACAACCAATGAAATTATATCCTGTCAATAAAATCATAGTTAAATAATTATAGTGTTGAGATGGAGAAGGAAGGAAAGTGAAGTCAGAGCAAAAGCAATAACCTGAGAAAGTTCTGAGGATTAAAAGTTTCCCTGAGGATAGAGAATACTTTTAGTAGGGATGGAGAATAGGAAGAGGTGAAATGGTAGAAGGTCATGATCAAATAGATAATTGATAATTTTTTAATTAAGGAAGTTGAATATTTGTGGCTAATGGTGAAATCCAGGATTTGATCATTCCTGTAACTGACAGAAGTGGAGTGAATACAACTTAAGGTATCCAAGAAGACTGGATGATTGAGAGATTAGAGAGTTTGAGAAAGTATTAATATAAAGATCAAATTCTCCTTGCATAAAATCAGGAATTGAAGAAGAAAGGAAGATGGTAGGTCTGCTCCTATACTCCTTAAGAAAGAAGTAAATGTTACTTGGGGACACCACACAATAGACTCCATTATGTAGATTGAGTGAAAAATATTAATTATGTGAACTTCAAAGAAGCTAATTTTGATGAGTGATGGCAATAAAGGAGTCTATAAGTGGCAGTACATAGGAAGGAGATCACCAGTCCCTGTGTAAAAGGAAGAAGGAACCTTGAAGAGAATGCCAGAAGATATTAATATCTTTGGGAGAAAGCTAGATTTATAGAAGATGGAAGGAACATGACAGGAATAGTTACTCTTCAGGCTGTGTATATATATTTGGGTATTCATATGCTTGTCTCCAGATTTTTTGCATGGGGGGAGGGAGTTTGAAGAGGTGCAGAGTGAAAGTATAGCAAGAACTAGAAAGGATGATCAAGGTGCATGATCAATAGGAGTTCAAAAGAAAGAATTATAGAATGAGGATTCAAGAGGAAGCCAAGATGGGAATATTAAAAAGGCTAGACAATTTGGAGGTTCATGCTAGGGTATGACTGGACTGGGCCTAAGTAATATGGCGGAATGGGAAATGGGAGGTATATGTGCTTTGATCCTATGAGGCTGAGTCAAACCCTCTACTCCTAATTGAGGGATTCAGGGATAGTGAGAACAATTGATAATAGGAGTTTATTAGCCTTAGAGGCAGTAAAAAGGGGTAGATGAATGATAACTCAGTCTGGAAGAGGTCTCATTTCTAGAAAAGAACCAATCTTTCAACCCTGTTCTTCCTGTGTGACATGATACTAATTATATTTGTAATTAATTCTTGTTCTATAGAAAGCAACTTACAAGTAAATGGTTATACAATTATGGGAAAGGGAATTGTTCATTTTAATTTGTTTGAATAGATACATGGGGAATTCCTAGATTTATAACTAGGTAAATGCTATAGTATTGAGTAGAACATTTAACAAAGCTATTCAAATATTCTAGATCAGAGTAGGGATGATTAATGCCACAACTGAGTCTCTGACTAGAAAAAAATCAAGGAATCTCTTTTCCATGAATATCAACAAACACCTGGGTAAATTTTAATTCTGCCTAGAAATGTGAGAACAGACAAGTTGACCATTAGAAGTCTCTTCCTAGTGGTGATTCTAAGTTTGTCTCAGTATTTACTAGTGGCCATAAGACTTTGCCTCTTAGAGTACCTGAGCAAATATTTTTATCCACTATCATCATCATCATCATCCATGTAACCTATTACTTACCCTTGACAGTGTCACATTACACATTAGATTTGCAAGTACACTCAGAAGTTCAATTACTTCTGAAAAGTAAACCATTATATATTTCAATATCAAGACAAAACATACCAATCAACCCTCCCTCTATTGTCTCATTTTCTTTTTGATCACTGCCATTCTCTCAATTTCTTCTTAGTGATGCTGCTACTGGCATATATATGGTGTCTGATTCTGCTCCAACAAGCTAATGTGGAGGTATGTATCTATAAAGCATACTTTTTTGATTCTACAATGTGCAATGTACTTGGATACTAAAGATAAAAGTTGGATTTAGGAATTCATAATTCTAACACTGAATAAATTTTATAGCTAGTGGAAGTACTTATTTTGTATCTGTTATTCAAAATAAATATGTGTGTCAGGGAAGAAGGTAGGATAGAGGATAGGAAAGGAAAAGAGAAAATGAAAAGCATGCAATCTCCAAATTGTTTTGTAGAATGCTTTAAATTAGCATGCTGTTTCCCAGATATAAACTGAATGGTATTTATGTTCTTTCAAAATTAGATTTAATAACCAACACCAACTGCAAGGGTAAGAGTTGATGCTCATAAGTGGAAAAATACCAGCCCAATTCTGAGTGTATTCAAGAAAGTGCAAATCAGCAACGAATGGTTTGAATATTTTTTTGCTTAGTACCAAAGAACAAAACGAGTATTACAATTACAAAGAAGGGAACTTCATTTCAATCTAAGAAAAAAATAGTCACACAATTATTCCAAAATATAGTGGTAGTAGCAAATTCCTCATCACTAAAAGTTTTAAAGAGGAAACTCAATTACTTTGGTGTAGAAGAGACTCTGTTTCTGGGAGACTGTTTGACTAGATAATCTCTGAGAAAATCTGTTATTTATGAAACTTTATAAAATCTTCTCCCCTCTTCCCTCAGTCCTTTTTTTAAAATATATAAAATATGACCATTGCACTAGATGACCTCAAACCTCCCTTCTAGGTCTAAATATAGATTCCTATATTTTCCTATATAGACTCTTCTGCCTCTGAGATTTGGTGGTTCTAATACCCTTCCTTCAGTCACAGCAAGACACTCCAATTTATGATGTTTTTTCTTTAATTGACCCTAGACAGAGGTTCATTTTTCTACGTTATTACCCAAAATCTAAGAAGAAATTGTTGGTAAAGTTAATGAAATTAGAAGAAATGTGGAGTCAACTACTGGCAACACGCTGAGGATAGTAAGTTTTTTTTTAATATTCCAGTGATATTTACTTACTACTTTAATGATCTTGTGTGTGTAGACCTTTTCAGAATCTCGGGCTTGAAACCTAGAAAGAGTAGCCAAAAGAGGGAAGAATAGACCATCTAATAAAGAATTAATGTAGTTTCTTCCTATAAAAGGCTTTTCTCAGTGTTATGTTGTTCATTTTTTTAAAAAAGTTTTTAATAAGGGATGAAAATAAAGGTAGTTTTAAGAAATAAAGAGCTCTTAAAATTTCTCTTTTCTTTTGAAACCCCTTATATGATTGCTAAGATCTCCAGATTTACTGATTTGATTGATTTATTTTTACATATTTTGTTGATTTTATTGATTTTCCTTGATTTATTTTTACATATTGTGTTCCCATATTTCCACTGTGTATATAATATATTCTCTGAAGTAATATAGGTCCCTTGAAGTCAATGACTTTTATTTTTGCTAAGATGCAAAACCTATCGTCTAAAGCTTCCTTCACACTACAATAAAATGTTTGTCTTATGAAGCACACTAAATGAGAAGATCTTTGATTAGTTTTTTCCTCCTAAAAAAGCTGATTAATCATTAGAAAGTCAACTTGTATTTATTAAAAGTCTACTATGTGCCAGAAACAATTAGAACTTAAAAGTTATAACAGAATACTGACATAAGCCAATAGAGCCTATGTTTTATTGACTTTTTCCCATCTGATCTCCAGACTCCTAAAATCATAGTAAAGGTATAGACTTCAGGAAGTCATTGAAACTACTCCTTTAGTATCTAAGCTCAAATCATCTCAAAGGGGAGTTTAGGATCAATCACTCTTTGACTGAGTTATGGGTTGCTAAAATAACTATTCATATTAATTCAATTCAACACATATTTGCTCATTATTCATTGTACACTACATGCAAGATCTTTTGTTAGGCACTAAGGATAACAATTAAAAATATATAGTTGTCTTATACTTTAACACTTGGAGAAGGTGGTAGCTTTCACTCTCCCAAACAGACTGTAAGATTCCAAAAGTGAAAAACCAATCTTAGGCTTTCCTTTAATTCCATCCTTGGAATTATTCTCAATATTCTCAACATATATTCTTAATAAATATTTTTATTTGGTTATTTTAATTGAAGAAGTAATGGAAATGATGAGACAACTCAGATTTTTTACACTGAATTTTTTTTATTAAATAACTAAGCAATGCATAATAATATTTGTCCTTCATTTTCAAAGAAAACCACAACATCAGGGAGGTCATGCCATGACAAACACATAAATGGGATTTGAGTGAGGGGCTGCTGTGTTAAGTCCCCAGCCTCACGTTCTCCTCCAGAGCCATTTGGGTCCAGTGGCCAGATATGAATCAGGGCAACTGGAGATGTCCCTGGATGCAAGGTAATCAGGGTTAAGTGACTTGCCCAAGGTCACATAGCCAGTAAGAGTCAAATGTCTGAGGTTGGATTTGAACTCCCATCTTCCTGATAAGTATTTAATAAGCTTCTATTATTTTCTGTAGAGAAGGAAATAGTCTTTGCCAAAACTATCCCTATTTGGATCACATAGTCAGACATGATTGAAAGTGACTGAACAAAAATATATTCTGGCCTCTGTGCTAGTTACTAGGAATATAAAGGCAAAAAAAAAGTTCCTGACTTCAAGGATTTTACATTCCATCAAAAGAGATATACATGTAGAAGTATGAGCAAAACATGTAAAAACAACTATAAGAAAATTTTAATGGGGCGATACTAGCAGTCACTGGGGAGGCCAGGAAAGACTTTGTATAGGAGACATCCTTGAGCTTCAAAGGAAACAGGTAAGCTATTGTCATTCTTATTTGTTTCTTGAAACTATCTATAAAGTTTTCTTCTCATCACAATGCTATGATAACATTTGAAATGAACATCAACCATTCTCTACTAATTTCAAAATGACTCTACTAGTAGGAAAACTCTTGTGAGGTCTTCAAATTTCTAGTTTGTTCCCTGTTGCCTTAAATAAAATAGATGTTCCCATTTACTAGTGATCCAATCTTGCTCAATTGCTTTATCTCTGATTATTCATTAATTCTCACTGCTTTGTTTTTGTTTTTTGGTCTATAAAGTTCTCATTTTTTCATCTTAACTCAAGCAGTTTCATATTCAGTTCCACTCACCTATACCCATCCTCTTAATTGTGATTTGTTTTCTCCTACTATAAATAATAGTTTCAGGTTACTCTATCTCAGAAAAACTCAATAATAATTATTCTTTATTCTGTAGAATGTCCACTTATTCATAAAAACCTTTCCTCCTCAGAAATTATTCATGTGGTATTTCATGACTGTGGGAAATCCCTCTACCAACAAAGGTCCTGGGTTTTGTAATTTGATACTTGTATTTAGAGCAGTGGTCCTCAAACATGTTGTGATATAATTTGCCAGTCTACTATAGAATAGAAGGCAAATATCAGAAAACTAGTAATTGATTTAGAGCTAATGAAACATGTATCTTTTCAGTGCATGAAATAAGCAGTCTTATGTACTTAGGTTAGGAGGTAGATAGGATTTTATTGGACCCCAGTTATGTGCCAGGTATTGTGCTAAGCCCAGAAATATAGATACAAATAAGTAATACAGACCCAATCCTCAAGAAACTTACATCCTAATGAAGGAAGGCAATAAATAAAAGACATCTAGACAAAGAAGAAAGTGGTATGGATTCTTGGTTCCAGTCAAGATAAAGTAAAAGGTGACCAATTAGAGACTGACAATACAGCAGAGTAAAAGATTTTGTACAGGTGTGGGAGACAGATGAAGATAAATGTCTAGAGTACAGACACCATTGGATAGAGAAATTATTGTATAGTTTTAGACTAGATAGTACAAAAGAAGTCAGCTAATCCAATTACCTCATTTCACAGATGAATAAACTAAATTTTAGAATTATTTGCCCAGCTCATGTAGGAAAAAGGAGAACCTCTATTCTGAGACTTCAAATTTAATACTCTTTCCACTCCACAGTCAGAAAGATAATTATAAATAAAATATGATCCTTGCCCTTTAACAGGGGGTGCTAAAACATTAGTACAAACACATGGAATATACATTAAAATATAGCAGATCCATAAAGGGCATATGTCTTTCTATGAGATTAAATGATAATGTAATCATTTGGGGGGAATAAAAGAATTGGAAAGAATTTTTGATCTTAGATTAGAACAAATGATAATATTTCAGTACATAAAGATAATGTCTGAGTTAGAGGAAGAAGTCTAAAGAAAGATGACTAGACTGGAAATAAGAGGCATTTGGTGACTCACAAATAGTCCAATATGAATGTGTGTGCTTTGGTTTTTAAAAGGCAATGGAGTTAAGTGACTTGCCCAAGATCACATAACTATTATTAAATATCTGAGTCTGAATTTGAACTGAGGTCCTTCTGACTTCAGGATTGGTGCTTTATCCACTGCACCACCTAGCTGCCCCAATAGTCTATTTTTGCAAGAGAATAGAAAAGCATAAAAGGTAAAAGAAAAAAATGACTTGGAATCAGAATCTGGACATAATTCCATATGCAATGAGGAGCTTTGAAGACTTTAGAGATATAAATGCAATTAACCCTTGTGCATCAAAAATATGACTGCAATTGGCGAGTTAACTAAATTGGAGGGGGAAAAAATAAAAATAAGACCTTGTAGGGAAGCTATTGATGTAGTCCAAATGAGAGACCATGAAAGTGATATTAATGGGAGTTGTGAGAAGATGTAAAAATAGTGTGCAGATAGAAATAATGAAATTTGGTTGGTTGATATGTAGAACAAAGTAAACTGGCTACCTAGATACCACTCCCAAGGTCCAGAGGGCAGAGGAAAGGGGTGAGATGCTGGGGAAGGTCAAGAGTCTAATCTCCTATGATGTATCTAGTTTTCCCATTGAATTCCATTATATAATCAAAGATGCATTTCCACTTCACAGTGGTAAAACAAATTAAACCTTAGACTAACCAAAATCATGTTTAAAAATGGAAATAATCTTTTCAAACTTCACACTTAAATGCATGTGTACATAAACATATCTACATATGTGCATGCATACATACCTAATTAACAAAATGATATCTAAAATATTAACCATTGTATTGTATATATATACATATTATATAGCTATAATATTGTGACATATTATATACATACACATATATATATATGTATGTGTGTGCCTCTCATAATTATCTTGTACAAAATATATAAATTGTGCCATCTAAGCCAATCAGGATAATTGTCAGTTTTATCATAGTAAGTCATATGTATTATTCCTTCAATATGGAATTTTGCCAGAGATCATCCTGAGCAAAAAACTAATTTAGTTCATACTTCTAATTATATATACAAGGTAATTCTTTGGGAGGAATCTTTGGGGTGGAGGATGTTCTTCATACATTTCCAATCAAATGAATTGGAATCCAACAGCTTTAAGATATATTCATTTGCTTCTAAGTATATTTGCCTAGTAACACATGCACAGTTTGTTACACTATACTTAGATGGGGAAAAAATGGAATAAAAGCTTAACAAAAGAGACAGGCAAAAATCTGTTCATACATATTATTTGTAAGACTATAATTTAAAAACTAGAGAGGAACTTAACATTTTCCTTAGAACAAAGATTCTTAATGTGGGATCCATATTTTTACACATTTTGATTTTTTACAATATAGTTTTTCTTTGTAATCCTATGTTTTTCATTTTATATATTTAAGAACATTATTCTAAGAAGGGGCTTATAGTTTTCATCAGGTTGACAAAAGGTTCAACTTGTTTTAGGCTAACATCTTAATTTTTATAAATGAGGAATGTAAGATCAAGAAAAGTAAATGGAATGAAATTGAATACAGAAACATTTATTAAATGCTTAACATAATGCAAGCACTGTATTAAACATTTGGAATACAAATAGAAAATGCTATAGTAGACAACAACACAGTAGGTGAGATCAACTTCAAGGGAGCTGGAAAAGCCCAGTGCTCATTAAGAGAAGTGACAGGGAAAATGACAAAAGCCTAAGGTACTGAAGGGCAAATTGAAAGCCAAAGGTTCTCAAGGCATGGTAGAATGACAGATGGCAGGGTTGGATGATCATTCATCTTATCTCAATGACTGTAATTGATGAATCTCTGATCATCAATGTAGTACAAGTGGCTATGTCTATCTGAGATCTTGTCTGAAGAAACCCAGGCCTAAAACCATTGTGAAGGAGAAATTCTGGTGTGATATGAGTAGAAGATGACTAAGGTATTAAAGAGAAGTTTGTCAGAAATCTGATCAGCTCTTGGGGTGAGAAGGGAGAGTCGATAATAATAATAATAATGGGTTAGAGTTCTTATGCCTATCTGGTGACTTCTGCTCTCTGGACTCTGGGAGTGTGATCCAGGTAGACAATATCAGACTGAGGCCCATAGAGAAGTTCCCGAAATTTTGTCTGATTGAGTTTTTTTGAAATGAAATTCATTCATAGTCCTTGATGAAATTTACTGGTCCTATTTTGCATAATGTACTTTGGGCTCAGTGAGTAGACTCCAAGTCTGGAGTTAGGAAGAGTCACCTTTATCAGTTCAAATCTAGCTTTAGACTCTAAGGAGCTGTAGGACCCATAAAAGTCACTTTATCCCTATTTGCTTCAGTTTCTCATCTATTAAATGAGGAAATAGAAAATCATTCAAATATTTTTTCCAAGAAAATAAAACACATTGTTCACAAAGATTTGGACATGATTCTTAAAATGACAAAACAGCAGCAACAACAAAATTTTTAAAATTTTCTCAATGTCCATATTATTCAAAGTTTGGAATCCAGAAGCTGCAAGGAATGCCAGAAGTTGGGCAGCACAGTGCATTTTCACCACCAGGCCCTCCTAATGAAAGAAGTATTAAAAGTATGTAAATATGTCTCCTTTAAATAAACTACCCATACTTTGAGACAGATGGATATTGGCAAATCAAACACAGAAAATTTAAATTTCAAACAGGTTGCAGAGGATACTCAATATCTTGGTCATACATATTTCCTAATTTATTTTCTTTACGGATTGCCTACATTTGGGTTTGACTCTCAAGATTAAATATTGTTCACTCCAAGCTTACTTTAATGACTTTGGGATCATGAATTTGGGGCATGAGGAGTTTGGCTAAAGTGAGACAGAATTTTTGTATTTGGGGAACAACTAGCAGTCTGGATAGGTTAGAACAGAACCAAAAAAAGTAAAATGGAATTGAATAACTAGACAAGATGGAACTTGATTACAAAGAACCTAAATATGAAGCTAAGGAATTTTCATTTTGTTTCAGTTACCTCCTGCAGGATTTTTGTTATGTTTGGTTTTTTAAGCAAGATGATTTCACAGACTTAAGGGCAGTCAGGTGAGAAAACTGCCTTTACCAATACCAATACTAAGTCACTGCAACTTAAAATTGTCAAGTTCATCTTACATACTCGAAATCAATTGACCTTTCCAGACTCATAGACTCAATACATATCAAAGATAAAGTTTGATTCTAGTATTCATGACTTCAAAATGGTTCTTTTTCTACTCAGTCATATTGCATTTCTGGCCAAGTCTATGTCTTCTGGTAAATCTGGTCACATGTGTTTCACTAGAACCAGAAGGGAATGATCAGAAGAGATATAAAAGTTGGGTAGGTAGATGTTGGAGTCATCAAAATAGAGATGATAATTAAATCTGTAGAAGCATATGACAACACCAAGAAAAGGAATATAGAAAGAGAAATGAGTTCAAGGCAGATCTTTGTGATATGTCCACAATTAATGAGCATGACAATGATTATAAAATAGTAAAAAAGACTTAAGAAGATTCAGATAGATAGGAAGAGAGAAAAGAGAATATCTAGGAGGAGAAAATGGGTAACAGTGTCAAATGCTACAGAAGAAAGATTGAGAAAAATGAGAACTAAGGAGAAAATTAGATTTGGTGATTGTTTTTTTAAAGAGTAGAACCAGTTGAATGATGAGCTCAAAAGTCCACTAGGAGAGGAGGGAGAGGAAAGGAATATAACTAGTTTATATCTAGGAGTTTATCTGAGAAAAGCAAGAGGGGTAGAGGAAAATTGCAGAGATGATCCTATGTAGTAGAGAGGGATTCTTAAGGAGGAGGGAGACTAGGGCAAGTGGGTAGACAAATGTGAAGTAACCAATAGATAAAGAAAAACTGAAGAATTCAAAGAGTATGATTGTAAGTACAATCTTTTGAATAAGAATGGAAGAGATAGGATCCAGGAAATAAAGATATAGATTGTCCTTGGCAAAGAGGAAGGCATCCTCTTCAACAGAGGCTGCAATAAAGGAGGAAATAATAAAGAATAAGGGTAAAAGGGTTTCAGATGTAAAGAAAGAGCTAAGAGGAAACTGGAAGAGAATAATTTCTATTTCCTTGCTAAGTTATGAGGCAAAGTCTTCCACTGCATATCTGGGACAAAGAGATGCTAAGGAAAGTTTGAAGAGAAAAGAAGTTTTGAACTGCTATTTTCAGAAACAAGATATTTCTAAGAATCAAAGAAAGATGAATAAAAGGATTTTCTTACTGATGCAGTGAGGCCTCTGTTGAAACTAAATGACATAAATCAGCAGAGGAAAACAAGATTACTAATATGGAAATGTGTCTAAAATGATCATGCATGTATGATCTATAAAAGATGACTTGTCATGGAGATGGGGGAAGGGAAGAAAGGAGGAAGAAAAATTTGGAACTTAAATTTTCCAAAAATAAGTGTTGAAAACCATCTTTACATGTCAAAAAATAAAATACTACTAAGATAAAAAATTTCTAATGGAAAAGTTTGCATCTATCTATCTATCTATCATCTATCTATCTATCTATCTATCTATATATATATATATATATATATATATATATATATATACTCTCTGCCATTTTTTGAGGGATTTGGACTAGAAATTCCTTTAAATTTGGGGGGTGATTCCATGGTTGCAACCTGCCCAAGGTCTTAATTTCCTCCCCTTTAAATGAAATCAATAATCCCTTTACTATTTAGTTTAGAGTACTAATGTTTAAATTAATTTAAACTACATATGCAAAAATATTTTATGAATTCTTACAGTCAATAAAGAATTGATTACTTCAAAGCTATGTTTGCAATTTTCTTTAGTCCCTGAAGTCATACTTTGGTTACATAGTTCTGAAATTATTCAGGGTGCATAACCACAGTTTTGGGGTCAATTGAAGAAAATAAGATAAGAATTCTTTTAACAGATATCATGAGTAATTAACAATCAACCTAAATATATCAGTATCATCAGTCTCCAAGTATCTGAGCTTAGTAACTAGCTCTTTAGCAACACAGATTATTTCATGTTTTTTTAATCTCTTTATCCCTAAGACCTACCCTAATACTTGATATACAATAACTTTTTAAATTAAATTTAATGAGTAGTATTTTTCTACTAAATGGTATAATATATATATGTATGTTCATGTATGTATGTATGCATGTACATATGGGTAGTCATACTCTTCAAACACATAGATGATGCAAATGACCTTTGATCATAACCTTTCCTTTAAACCTTTTTTGTCATTAATTCACAAATTCTTTCCTGGCTTCTCTTGTGATAAAAGGTCTGTATTTACAGGCTGTCTGGCCAGAGTAGGTGTATGGTTCCAGAGCTGAAATATCGCTTTAAATTTAACAAGCTCAGTCCTTTAACTATTATAATAGTCACAAGTATTACTAAAGTAAAACCCATTCTCCAACCCCAACACAAGGCTAGATTTCACCAACATAGATACTGGTTCATAAAATCACCTGTCCAGAAAAACGAGAAGGGATCATAGAAACAACAGTTTATCGAAGCACTATGTGTTTCATACCTAACTCTACCCTTCTTTCAATAATGGATTGTGAAAGTCAGTTCATACCAGATTGATTGTGAATTTGCCTCCTGTCCCAGAAAAGAGAAATTCTGATGCTTTTATGTTTGACATTCCTGTCCTCTGTAAATATTTGTAAACCATTCCATTATGGTACAAATAAAGCATTTCCTTCGTTTCATGCTGTTTCTTAGGCAGATGCAAAATTTCTTCTTAGTATTCTGTGCTCTGGAACAGAAAGGTACATTTAACTCAACCATTTTGTGAATGTCATGGATAACTTTTGCACTCTGATGAACCCTATAGATTTCATCTCAAATAAAGTTTCTAAGCATAAAATAAAATACATAGGATTATAAAAGAAATCAATTATATCAAAGAGGTGTAGTCTCTCTCTCTCTCGATATATATATATGTGTGTGTGTGTGTGTGTGTGTGTATTATTTTTATTATTATTATTTAAGTTCACAGACCCCCAGATTAAGAACCCTTTTATCTATAATATAATGAAAAGAGAATTGATCTTGGAGTTTATAACCTGGCTCTGATATTAGTGTAAGGATCAGGAAAAGTCACTCAAGCTTTCTAAGAGGAAGTTTCATCATCTAGAAAAAGAAAGATGTAAATAATACTTGTACTATGAATCTCCCCATTTATTTGGGGGGAAAGCACTACAGAAATGTGAGGGGATTATAATTCTCATTCATCTGTGAAGTACAATTTCAAAATGAAATTGTGTTCTGGTCATTCTGAAAAGTTATGTAAGGTAGGGTAGCATATCCCATTCTATCAGATTAAGTGAATTTACATCTATAAAGATAATATAAATTGGATATTACCCAGTAAGTAGAGGATCTAGGTAAAAATTTTATGCTTGCTTCTTTTTCACTCGTTCAGTATCCCTGAATGACAGGCAGCAGGTGGCACACTGGTCTTGGAGTCAGGAGGATGGGAGTTCAAATCTAGACTCAGACTCTTACACTCACTAGCTGTGTGATCTTGGGCAAGTCATTTAATACTGATTGTCTCACACCCGGGGCCATCTCCAGTCATACTAATTTATATCTGGCCACTGGACCCAGATGGCCCCAGAGGAGAAAGTGAGACTGGTGCTTAGCAAAGTGCCCTCTCACTCAAATCAAATCCATCTGCTTGTCATGACATCACCTCCTTGATGCCATGGTCTTCTTTGAGACTGAAGCACAAACATCATCATCCCTGTATGATCAATTTCAATGAAATTAATGTTCAAAATTATTACTGAATTTTTTCCTTTTTAAATGTCAACATTTCATTTTAACCATTTTTATGGATTCTTTTAAAACATATGACTATATATTTGCTTTCTTAAACAAAAGATATAAGCTTTTTCTTGATGACTCAGGGCTATAAAGATTTATTTTGATCACTAGAGTGCTATAATCCAGTGAGTAAAACTTTGGGATACTTGAGATATCAATGTCTGTTGGTCTCAATACTTGATTACCCTACACTGCTTTAAGGAGTTATGTTCAGTTATTATATCTGTTATTAATTCATTTCCTATCTATTCTCTTGCTGTAAAAATATCTTTTCACTTCTATTTCTTGTCAGTAAAGTTGGTTTCCTTCCCCCTAACTACTTCTAATCACTCAGTCAATGAAAACATACCAGCATGTTTATTGGAACTGTGTCAGAAATAAGAAGGAAAAGTCCCTTTGGACCTCTCCTATGAGTAAGAAGCATCAATTTCTATCTGTTTATAACATCGACTTTGACTTCTTGAAGACTTTCTTATTTTTTTCTTTCTAATGCTTGCTAAGATGTTGTGTCACACATAGCTGAAGCCTTCAGATCTGCTACCTTCAGATATATGAGATTATGGAGTATATTTATGTTTGGTTTTATTTGTTTTGCATAAGAGTGATTCCAAGTACTTCAAAAACACTTCATGCTAAAGTAGCATCTTGTACTAAATGCCCTATATCTTGTGACAAAGGATTATGTTGTAAATTTAGATAAAGAAATAAAATGAAGGGAAATCCATTTAAAACATGGTTGAACAGGAGCAGCTAGGTGGTGCAGTGGATAGAGCACCATTCCTGAAGTCAGGAAGACCTGAGTTCAAATCTGACCTCAGAAACATAATAATTAACCTAACTGTGTGACCTTGGGCAAGTCACTTAACCTCCATTGCCTTGCAAAAATCACAAAAACAGAAAGAAGGCCAAACAAAAGTCAGACTATAGTTTCCAGGCAATGTGCCCAGAATAGAAATAGAAAATAGAAAAAGCAATAGGAAAAACAACAGATTTGGAAATACGAGTTATCCTCTAATCTCTACCACTAACCCTGATAGCCTCATGCCTCAATAATTGCAATAAATTGTTTAATTTCCCTCTTTCAAGTTTCTTTGTATTTTTCTTCTTCCATTCTTCTTTTCCAAAAATTCACTTCTAACTAATCAAAGCCCATGGGTGATTCAAAAAATTCCACTGACACCTTCTTGCCTCTAGTAAGAAATATAAAATCTTTTGTTTTGCTTTTAGAACATTTTCTAACTAATTTTCTTCCTACTATTCCAGTGTTTTTACTCCCTCCCCTCCAGGGATTATGTCATCCAGTGACATTGACTTCTATACTATTTTCCTTACAGCAATCCATCTTCCAACTGAGCATATTCACTTCCCACTCCATCATACCTAGAAATCCTGCCTCATTTCTTCCACTTAGTTTCCCAGGTTTCCTTCAAGTCTCATCTAAATTTCCACCTTCTGCAAGAATTCTTACCATTCTTCTTTAGATTACCAAGCACTCTCACTCCATTTATCCTGTGTATAAATTTTGTCTGCACAAAGTTGTTTGCATATTGTGTCTCATTAAAACATGAGATCTTTAAGAATCAGGAACTGCTACAAAGTAAAATAAGCAGAATCAAGAAAACAATACAAAATGACTATAGGAATACAAATGAAACAATAACAACATAATTTGAAATATTTGAAATATGATGACAAAGATTGTCCACAGAGGAGAAATAGAAAAATGTATCTTTCTAACTCCTTTTCAAGGGTTGGAAATTATGGGTACAACACATAACATATCCTATCAGATTCAATCCATGTGTTTTTCATTTTACAAATTTTCTTTTCTTTTTTTCCTCTCATTTTTAAAGTGTTGTTGTTGCAAATGACTCTCTGAAAATCCTAGCATATGTATATATGTGTGCACGCACACACACACACACACACACACACACACATATAGGGAATCATGTGAGATTAGATTAGTTGATTGCCTTTTGTTTTTGTATACATGAGAGGCAGTATAGAGGTCCTTTTGTTCTTGTATAGATGAAAGACAGTGTAAGAGGACAGTGAGCTAGTCTCTAAATGAGGAACACTTTGATTCAGTTCCCCCTTCTAATACACATTGACTATGCGACTCTGGACAATTCACTTAACCTCTTAGTGCTCTAGTCATCTCTGTAAGACCATATGTTTAGTAAATGAAATTACTTCATATAGGAGCATCCCTTATTCATGAAGCCAATGTTCTAATATCTATTCCTATCTCTGTAAACAAGAGAACTAACATGTGGAGAATCTTGAGTGACTTGTCTAAGGTTAAACATGTTTTAAGTGACAGAGAAAAAACTAAAATTCAAATCTTCTGACTCCAAGTACCATCAGCTTCTCACTAAATGATATTGCCTGGGTTAACTCCCCTTTCACACCAAAATTTAACATTTTGAAAAATCTTATCTTTGAACAGTCTCCTAATCCAGTAGAAAGGTCTCTTGAAAACCAAACCTCAATCTAAAAAATTACATAATAGTTTTATCTAGTCACCTTCTATTGTTTTTCTTTCATTCTTAGCAGTATCTGATAGAACAATTATGTACAAAGGCATATGGGAGAACAGAAGATAAGTTTTAAACAAGATTTGAACCTGAGAGTGAAAAAGGGAGCGAGAGAGAGCTAGAGAGAGAGTGCAAGAGCGAGAGTGAGAGAAAGAGAGAGACAGAGACAGAGACAGAGACAGAGACAGAGACATGAACAAGAAACTACCAATATGGATAAGAGTTTATTGTCCCTCAGAGGTAGGGCTCTTTAGCAATATCACTGAGCTATAGCCCAGGAATTCCTAGAAAGGTCATATAAAAGTTCAAGAGGTGAACTAAAGGGTGAAAAGATAAGTCAGAAAGGAAACTTGGAAACAAAAAATAACTCCTGCTTATCGTCCTTCAGAGGATAACCATAGTTTAATTTTTATGTATGATATATCACTAGTGCCTAGAATAGCAGTTAATATAGAAAATTAGCAAATGTTCACAGAATTATAGATCTAGAGCTATGAGTTACCTTAGAGATCTGCTCCAATCCTCTCATTTTACAGATGAGGAAACTGAGGACCAGGGACATAAAGGAACTGGGCCATGATTGTTCAAGTAGCAAAATTCAGAGGCAACTGAACTCAGTTTCCAACTCCAGAGTCAGTGGTCTTTCCAATATGTCTTGTAGATACAAATTAAAGCTTTTTTGAGGTAAAAATAGAGAGCTTTGCATACAAATAGATTTTAAAGTTTTATACTAATTTTGTAACGTGAAAATTATTTTAAAGAATCCTTTAAGTTCAACACTACTTAGTGTTAGGGGGCAAAGTCCTACTTTTCTACAATTTTAAAAATATTTGAATTCAGAAAATAGTCCAAACTCTTTGTTCCTAGGGAAACTCACAATCATTTTTTTCTCCTTCATTTAAATGGGTTGTTCAAATTGAAGTTTTGTCCTTTGACTATTTGCATATATTCTTAAAAACAATGTTTAATTCATTGGTTTCCCTGGAAACCTTTGAAGAACAGGTGGAATCACTAACCATTTTGACTATGTGACAGGTGGTTTGGCCAGTAAAAGATGATATGACATGTTCAGCAATCATGGGACAGACACCCATCAGGTATAAAGAGAACATTCACTGTTTTCATGGCAGAGGAAATGAAATCCTGAATCCCAATATAAGCAAAAAGCAAGATGTGAGAGCAATATACCACATTCACAATTGCAAATTAGTGCTTGGATGAGCCCAACTTTGCATTTTACATATCGCAAAGAATGTTGTGGCTTTGTAAGAAACTTAAAATTTTAAAACATGATCAACATGTTCCCTTTGAGAAAGAGAATGATTGCTTATCACTCACTCAATTATCTCTTTTGAATCTCACACCAACTCTTTGTGTTATAGCAGGTTCTACAAATAACACTATTCCTGTTTTATGGATGAAGAAACTGATATTCAGGAAAATTAAATGATCTTTCTGAGTTTACACAGTAAATAGCAAAGATAGACACAAATCTAGCTCTTCTGACTCTGAATTTCTCTACTTCATCTAGGTCATTTTAAAACTTAAATAGGAATTCATAAAATGTTAGCACTTTTGAGGAAGTATGAAATACTAGAAATAACATCTAATTTGGAATTCAAAGAACTGTTTTAAAATCTTGACACTAAATTTCAGTCTTGATTAAGTCAATTTCCTTCTCTGGACCTCAATTTTATTTTTTTAAATTTTCATCTGTATAATAAAATGATTGGACTGATTGATGCCTAAGGTCCCTTCCAGGTCCAAGTACCATATAATAATCAACTATTTTCTGTAAGTAGTAGACATTTGATTAGTAATGTGTCAAATGGAATCTTCCTGTTTTGAATATTTTTAATTAATGATATAAGAAATAGTAAGGGTGTAACCAATATAGGGACAGTGTTGGAGTATGGAAGAACAACATTAGAGTCTCATCTCAGACAATTACAAGCTGTATGATACAGATAGGTCTCTCATTCATTATATCAATTTCCAAATCTATAAAATGAGGGGAATAAACAGTGGCTTCTAAGATCTCTAAATTGATATTTCTAGGATGTCAGTGCCCCTAGGCAACCAACATTATAAATTATACATAAGTTGACAACTTCACTGAAATAATTAAAATACTTATTTTTTCTCTTTCATCTGACCCTTGCATGATGCAGAACATCTTTTATTCAAGTTGTTCTACCTATAAGGAAAAGATGGGTCATGGTGATTTCAAGTATAATTCTCTGACTATAATCCCTGTCTATAATTTTTCTTTATTTAATTGATTCAACTTCACTTAAAGGATGTGACTTTTCTAAGATACTTTCCCTCACCCTTAACTTCAAACTCACATTTTCTGTTATAGCAATATATTTTATTATTTTCTTCATATTTTTATATAGTCAAAAATTGAGGTTTGTGAATAGAAAAGAATGCAATTTTTGATCATACAACTTCAGACTTGAAACCACTGATTGTATTAATACATGTCATATGCAGAATTTAAACAGCACCTAAACTAACAAATAAGTCAGTATCTTATTTTGGAGGATGTCTCTATTCTTAAATACTAGATGAAAAAAGAAATAAGATTTGCCTACTCCAAGCTGGACATGAGTTAATTACCTCTGCAAATGTTTTGTCTGTAATGTTCAAGAACTCTAGGAAGTCATAACTGCTAGAGTTCTTTTTTTTCTTTCAGGTAATTCATTTTTATATGCATTTTTAATAATTCCTAGAAGAATTTGTATCACTTTCTTTATTCTCTCCTCAGTGTTATAGGTCACACAGACCTTTTTGAGCATGAAAAAATGGCTAGTCAATCCTTCAGTCTTTTCTTTTTCAAGGCATAAAATCTCAGTTATTTATTTCTCTAATGATTCACTTACTTTATGCTTCAGTCCCTTTCATCTTTGTCCTGTGTGTATTTGTACTCTCTAGAGTATAATGAAGACATCTATGGATCTAAATCTGTTTCTTTCAGTTGAAAAAGATTATAGTCTCCTCTACCACTATCACCAACTTCAGCACCATCACCCATTTCTACCACCATCACCAACTCCACCACTATCATGCTGGTCATTTGAGTTTATTATTTTCATACATGGATTTGAAAAACAATTATATTAAATAATGTATATATGAGTATTTTTGAAATTCTATAGAATCTTTAAAAACATTGAAAATTTTCAAATGAGTAATGTGCTTTCTATAAGAATTCAATTCAGTTAAAGATTTTATTAATGACTTTTAATGAGCACCATTATATGAAAAATGAAGCTTGGATCATAAGTACAGTTTTGATACTTACATTCTTAAAGAATTATAGCAAACAGGATTTTTTAATCTTTTTTGAATTCTGAAAAGAATGCATGATCTATTTAATATTTATAAACACTTATTCATATATTACAGAATAATTACCTAGATCAAGGCTCTTAACCTTGTGTATATCATGGTTCCCTTTGCCAGTCCAGTAAAAACTATGGACCTCTTCTCAGAAAAAAAAGTTTTTAAATGGATAAAATAAAATAGAAAAGATTAATAAAATTATTTATATTGAAATATAATTAACAAAAAATAGTGTTTTCCAATATGCTAAGAACCTTAGCCCTTATAGAAACAGATTTTTGAAATGGGCTTTCAAAGAAAGGAGTAAGCTTTGTTTGTCTTGGAAAGACCAATGACCTTGAGTCAAAAGACCTAGATTCTAGTTGTAGCTGTGCAATTTCCAAATATATGTGACTTCAGTATGGAAGTTACCTTCTCTGAAAGAGTGTCCTCATCTTTAAAAAAAAAAGTATTACTTAGTCTCTTACAAGATAATCACAAAGATTAGAGAAATCAGATGATCTGAAAATATTTTATCTATCTATCTATCTATAAATTCTCATTTTCAGTGAATTTCTTTTACTTTCATCTTTCATTTTTTTCTTTTGACTAAACTTTGATTTTTATCTATGTAGGAAACTCTCAGTGAGGAATTTTCCCTACTAATACAAATTAGCAACTCTTCTACACTTTACAAGACTTAGAGGTGTCTTGGGTACTAAAACAAATATGGATCAGAGACAGGATTTGAATCCTGGTTTTTCTGATTATGAGACTTACTCTCTATTTACTACAGGCAGGTGACACAATGGATAGGGTTCCTGGCTTGGAGTCAGGAAGGTTCATTTTCCTGAATTCAATCTAACCTCAGATACTCACTATGTCTGTGCCCTGAGCAAGTTAACTAACTAACTATTTACTAACTCTGATTCAGTTTCATCATCTGTAAAATGAAAAAGAAATGGCAAACCATTCCTATATCTTTGCCAAGAAAATTCCAAATGGGATCATGCAAAGTCAGATAAAACCAAAAAGACTGGACAATGAATTCTATCTGCTATGCCAGTGGGCCAGTGGCATCAAAATCAAATAGGAAAAAGAACACCATACATAAGGATCCCTGTAAGCCACATATAGACTTATAAATTGACACATGAAAATTAGATAGGAATGACATTTTAAACTGGTTTGAGCTGTAGCCAGCAAGGGTGTGTTGCATGAAGTCCACAGTCAGGTGCTTGATATTTCACCACTATACCATGCAACCTTTTTACCATTTTACATATATAATAAAATTTCACTGATATCAACATTATTTAGCAGTGCTATCTGTGTCCCTTGAATGCACACAGGAAAAAGATGAATAATTTTAATATTTTTAATTAAGATAAACATAACAATATGATTGAATGGGTAAACTATTTTTGAACTTTTGAACTTAGATGCGAATGTAAAGGTTCTGTTAATTAATAAGTGATCTGGAACATAAAACCTCATTTTCATAAACTGTAAAATTTGTACAATTATGGTGGAGTAAGGTAGTGAGTAAAACTAATGAATTATTTCTTTTTACCTCCCTCCACCTAATTGCTGACTCACTGCCTAAATAAAATTTTTAGAATACACTTTCTTTCTTTTCTCTGAGATATTGCAAAGGGATCTATAATACTCTCTATCTTTTTAACTCTAAATCCAGAGAGAGAGAGAGAGAGAGACTGTGTTCTGTCAAAATACCTCAGTGTTACATTTCTCTTTCTCTCAGTTCTGGTGATGTTTCCCTCCAAACTGCATCCTCTCAAATTCATTGCCAATAAGTAAACCTACACTAACAAATGCCTGTGGTGAAAAAATGTTTAAAAAGGCAAATGTATAAACATAAACATGTACATATGCATATATGTTATGAAGTAAACATTTAAAACAAAGTAAGTCTGGTAAGTCAAATTCTGCCAAATCAAAGAAAGGCAAAAAGACTTTCCTTGGGCCTAGTGAGATAGATGAGCTTCAGGTTTCCATTAATAAGTCCAGAGAGAGAAAAATAGAAAATTAGTCTTGGCTTGTGGTCTTGACATCGTTAGAGGGGAAAGGGGAGTGATGCAGTTCAGAAGCAAGGAGAATTCATCTTGAAACTCAACAGCATTTCTGTTTTTCCAACTCTATCTTCATAAAGCTATTCAGTGCTGGCGTATTCCTCAAGTTTGACTTCTGCCAGAACTCCCATTAATTCACTGTCTCTGTTCTATTGTCTTTTTTTTTTTTTTTTTTTTTTTTTTAGTTTTTGCAAGGCCACACAGCTAGGTAATTATTAAGCGTCTAAGTCTGGATTTGAATTCAGGTACTCCTGATTTCAGGGCCAGTGCTCTATCCACTGCTCCACCTAGCCGCCCCCTCTATTGTCTTTTAAAAATCACCTGAGAGTATGACCTTTCATTTTTTTCCCTTTATTCAATGTTATTGCCCTTTTCTAATTCACTCAAGAAAGTTTTCTATATTACACAAAGGGTTCTATTTTTTCCACTAATTTAATATCCATTTTCCAGCTTTTTTTCTTATAATTAGTTCTATGAAATCCAAACTCAATTGTAAGAGGATAATAACAGCTGTCAATAACTTGCTTATCAATTTAAGATAAAATCTCCAAAGGCATTCTAAATCATTTCAAATGATCTTGTCATTTTTGTTTTTAGCAGATAATGAATAACATACCAACTAATCAAATTATATAGTTCCCAGTGAATCAAAGGTAAGTAGCAAATTTTAGAGTATGATTAAGAATATCTGTTTTACATTTTCTAGTTCAAATGATTATATTTTCTCCATTACTCTTTTTCTAATTGTCAGAAAATTCATCTTTATTCATTTTTTATTTTTAAAGCCTGAATCTTCATTTTCATTTTTTTAACTGAGAATGAATCAATCCAAAAGGAGACTGTCAATAAGCACAATGAATTAAGAAGGAAGACAAATCCTGCTGTATGAAACATTCTAAAAATGATAAGTCAAATTCTGTTAGATTTCACTAATTAGAATTTGTTCAATAATCAATACATAAAAGGTACTGAAGTAATATCTGGTCTGACTATATCTGGATCACCATGTGCATCTGTAGGAACCAAATTTTATAAAGAACAAGAAACTGAAGTGCATTCAAAAGAGGGAAATGATAATGGTAATGGATGTGGAAAGCATACAACAAAGAAAACAGATGAATAATCTGGGAATATTAGCCTGCTTGTGGGGCATGGGAAGAGTCACAGTGACTGTCTAATTATTTTAGAGTTTTCATTGGAATAAGTCTTGTCTAATTTGACCTAAAAGTCAGGGCAGATATCAATTCATATAAAAAAAGAATAACTCAAGCATTAGAGCTATCCAAAAATAGTATAGATTGCCACTTGAAGGAATGATTACTTCATCACTGAAATTAAATGATGTTGCAGAGGAATATCAATGATTTTTACATTATTTCTGCATTTTATCAAAGGTTAAACTAGATAAAAATCTAAATTCTAATTCTATGATACATGAATTCTATCATATATGAATATATGACATATGATATTTTATATATAATATATGAATAATCTAGGTTTCAGAGTAAAGATTATCCCTTGTTGAGCTTTCATTTTAAATCTCATTTCTAAGTAAAATTCTTTTCATACTACATTTAGATAAGTGGCAAATCCATCAAAATACTGAATTTTTCAGTGAGCTTATGTCCAGGTTTTCATAACTAGTTCCTTAAAGCAGTGCAATGGTAAAACATTCAATCCTATAGATGATATGATTGTCATTTTAAAATATGGTTATGGAAATAAAAATTAATGAAAAAAATCACTATTATGCTAGATGAAGCTTACAGGTATTATTGGTGCCCAGGATAACTTCTGAGAGTCTATTTATCCCCAAGTTCTATTACAGAAATTTATTCCCACAATTCTGAAACTGCAGGTGGTGTTCTTCCAAAAATTCTTTGTTTATCTTGATTATATACAAATGTAACCTTCCCTAATAAAACAAGTACCTTACATAGGTATCATTGCATTTTTGTCCTTGTATGCTTGGTATCTATCACAATGCCTAGAATATGTTAGTTGCTTATTAAATGCTGAATGATCATTTATTTTCTCCATCAGTGCAGATAACAACCCTCTCTAACTCTTAGTAAATGTATTTTCAAAATGTGGATTCCTCAAGGAACTAAGACAATATTTGATAACTCTGAAACCCTATTTAAGTTAATTGGTGTCTTCATCTTATTCCTTATGTGCAAATATACTCTAGAATATTTTTCTCTTATATTGAATAGGAGGAAAAGGAATATATTTTGAAAGACAGAAGCTCAAGTACGTGAAAAAAAAAGATTGGGAACCCTTGCTTTATTAGATGTTTTCATAAATTCCTTTGGCCAATGGCAGAGAGGGGAAATCCTCTTACTCTACATCTGATTCCTTCTCATTCTCTGAATTTGGCTAGTTTAGTGCTTTGGCAATTGAGCTAACTTGTCTTTTGCCAGTCCTAACTTGAACCCTTAATAACTTGACAGAAACAGTCTGAGATTGGAAATAGACCAAATAGTGGTGCTTTCAAGTTAAAGGTTATAAGTCATTTAATAACTCTTTGGACATAATCCTAGATTACTCTCCAAAATAGTTAAATCATTTATAATTCCATAAATAATTTTCCCAACATCCTATCCAATCTTTGCCACTTTCTCCTACCATTTTAGCCAATCTGCTAGGTGTAAAATGTTATCTCAAGGGATATTTCATCTGCATTGCTCTAATCAATGACGGTTTAGAGTATCTTATATTAATATAAATTGTTTCAATTTCTTCATTGAAAATCAAAATAAAATTATAAAATATCATCAATATGCTAAAAAAATAACACCCGGAGTTTATATTCCCCAGTATAACTTTCATAAAAGGTCAAGCATAAGATGATGAGGCATCGGAACAGAGATTGAGAGGACATATAGATGCTGAATTTCCATCACCTTCTGCTCTATTTGATAGGCATAGGATGAGCCATTCCAAAGAGACCTACAGTCCCAGAAAAATTGTCTATGTTACTACTCTGTAAATGGAGTCTGAAGAAGACAATTGGTCTTGAGCAAAATATTTTATATTACTACTACACTGTGTGGAATGCAACCCTGAGAACATCTTTGGTCTAATGACTTGACCTCTAAAGAAAACAAAACTTAAGTTGTAGGAAAAGATGGAACAAGGGGACAAAAAAAATCCCCTATCTTTTCTTATTGGACAATGATTTCCTCTTCCTATTACTCTTGAATATTTTCTTGCTGGACAGTCCAATTTCTAAAATATACAGAGAACTGAGTCATATTTTTAAAACAAAAAGCCATTCCCCAATTGACAAATGGTCAAAGGATATGCAAAGGCAATTTACAGATGTGGAGATCAAAGCAATCCATAGCCATATGAAAAAATGCTCTAAATCATTAATTATTAGAGAAATGCAAATTAAAGCTTCATTGAGGTACCACCTCACACCTCTCAGATTGGCCAGTATGACCAGGAAGGATAATGATCATTGTTGGAAGGGATGTGGGAAATCTGGGACACTATTACACTGTTGGTGGAGCTGTGAACTCATCCAACCCTTCTGGAGAGCTATTTGGAACTATGCCCAAAGGGCAACAAAAATGTGCATGACCCAGCAATACCACTACTACTGGGTCTATACCCTGAAGAGATGAGGAAAAAGGGTAAAAACATTACTTGTACAAAAATATTTATAGCAGCCCTGTTTGTGGTGGCAAAGAATTGGAAATCCAGTAAATGTCCTTCAATTGGGGAATGGTTTAGCAAACTGTGGTATATGTATGTCATGGAATACTATTGTTCTATTAGAAATCAGGAGGGACGGGATTTCAGGGAAACCTGGAGGGATTTGCATGAACTGATGCTGAGTGAGATGCGCAGAACCAGAAAAACACTGTACACCCTAACAGCAACATGGGAGTGATGTTCAACCTTGAAGGACTTGCTCATTCCATCAGTGCAACAATTGGGAACAATTTTTGGCTGTCTGCAAAGGAGAGTACCATCTGTATCCAGATAAGGAGCTGTGGAGTTTGAACAAAGTACAAGGCCTATTCCCTTTAATTCGGAAAAAAAAAAAAAAAAACAGATGTCTTATGGTTTGATCTGGTTACCTCTGAGAATTCTGTTCTCTTTAAGGATATGATTTCTCTCTCATCACACCCAATTTGGATCGAGGTACAACATGGAAACAAAGTAAAGACTGACGGAGTGCTATCTGTTGGGTGAGGGTGGGGGGAGGGAAGCAAGATTGGGGAAAGCCTGTAAAACTCAAATAATATCTTTAATAAACATTCTATTGCTTTAAAAAAAAGGGTCTCAGTGTCTGGTATCTTCTCCTGCCAGGTAATCTTCAGAATCTTCCTAAAACAATTTCAGTGGAAGCGATTCAGTTTCCTGGCATGTCCCTGATAGACTGTCCAAGTTTTATAGGTATATGACAACGAGGTCAGCAAAATGGCTCTGTAGACTTCCAGTTTGATAGTTTAATACCTCTTCTCTCCCACATTTTTTAGGAGCCTCCCAAATACTGAGTTAGCTCTGGGTATCTTAGAAATATGTATAAAATCTTCATATACTGATGGAAGAGCTCAATTTTCAGATTATTATTGTTATTGTTTTTATAGATGTTTTATACATAAAATGACACATATAACATATATAAATATGTGTTGCAAATACATATATATATATATATATATATATAATATACACCTTTAATATAGGAATTTTTCTAAAATTCAGTTAAGTGACACAGAATACCAGGTCTGAAGTTATGAAGGCTAATCTCCCTTAGTTCAAATCTGGATTTATATACTTAGAAGCTATGTGACCTGGGCAAATGACTTAATCATGTTTGCCTCATAGGATTCTGATCCAGAGGAGAGAGACACCAGTGGCATGTGACTGAGTCAGTGCAGGGTGATTATTGTTTATAAGTGACTGACTAGGATATTTGCCTGGGGAGTAGGAAATGTCTGGACATGTCCAGAATCAAGGAACATATATTCAGGACTGTACAACTTGAGAGATAGGTGGCCTCAGACTCATGTGAGATTAATGATGGTACCTGGATCCCTTGTAAAGATGCACAAACTGGGGCATTTTTTAAGGGAAACTGATTATGAGTTAGTATGGACTTGCAAGGAAAGTGCTGAAAGGGCCATTTGCAAGAAAGATAATTTAAGGAACATCACTAGGTATATTAGCTATTCTTAGGGTTGATCCAATGGCACAAAATCAGGAATTTAGTTTGGATTTTGGAGCCAGGAAGACCTTTCTAAAGACATTGGTATAAAAACTTGCAGTGGAAGGAGGTACAGCAACTTTGGAAATGTATCTATTATCATGATGGCCTATTTAAGAGGGCCACTTGGAAGTAAAGAGGAACAGTATTATCCATTTGTTGGAAACTATTCCTGGAAAACAAGCTAGCACTAGAGGGACATTATTGGATTTGTAGGACTACTGCCTAGACCCAGTTGTCCAAAGAGTTAGTCAGGGAGTTATCTAGAATTAAGGGCCTACTACCTGGGCACAGGCTGGGAGTTGGGGCTATGGAACCCCAGTTTATCCTGAATAGACTAATAAGACTCCAAGTTGTAGTGGAAAAATTACCAATTACCAAGCTAGGGCCATGGACTTGCTGACTGACCAAACAAGAGAGGCCAGTATTCAACATAGCTTGGTACTAGACTACCTGTTGGCCAAGGAAGGAGGAGACTGCAGTAAACTGAACTTGTCAAACTGCTGCCTAAAGATAGATGCCAATAAAGAAGATAACCAGGGATATTAGAAAGTTGGCACATGTTTCAGTCCAAACCTGGACACGCTCATTTAATACCTCTTGGATGAATTGGTTTACTGGTTCATGGTGGAAACAGTAACTAGGTATCTTACTATTGGCCCTAAGTGGGAGAATCCTATTAGCTGTGTGCTTCTCCCATGTATGATCCAGTTAATAACTCAAATAATACAAGATTTTATCAGCAAATTAGGACTGGTGTATGGCTTTAATAAGGAAGAAGTAAAGATATTGATAAGGAAAAGTCAGTAGTTCTATCCAGGATGAGGATTGTGAATTAATTTGAGGAAGACACTGCTGGTGAAGTGTGAAGACCAAGTTTTTATTAAAAAAGAAAAGGGGGGAATTGTGAGAAATGTGGAATGTTGGTCTTCACAGGGTGTGGAGGGGAGCCCTTAGGGAATCCATTACAAAGAGGGAATGGCCCAGCCAATCACAAAACTGGAAGAGTTTTCCTAATTCCAGTCCAGGGATACCAAACCCCAAACCGGTTCTCAACCAGTCAAGAGTGACCTGACCTAATGCTACTGAGTTTGCACAATTAGGTAATTGAATATTAACCCACACACCCCCTGTGACAATTGGGTTTCATTAGCATATCATGCATTGTATGATGTGGGGGGGATCATATTGGGGCATATCATGGAATGGATGGACCTTTTAGATTGTAACTCAAACTTTGAGAGCCTATGAACATCGAAGCTGGAGGGGAAAGAGTTTCTGAAGACCATAAATTACTTGACTTTGAAGACTAATTCATGCCTCACACCTAGGAATGAGGCACCCATATCTTGTAAGATGTATCTTACAAGGCTGGTGGATAAAATGTACAATTTTCTCTCACTCTAAAAAAAAAATCATGTTTGCCTTAGTTGCCTCATCTGAAAAAAGAACTGGAAAAAGAAATAGAAAACGACTACAGTATCTTTGCCAAGAAAACCTCAAATGGGATCACAAAGAGTCATACATGACTGAAAAATGACTGAACAATGACAGAACTCATATCACTACACTATCTAGTTGCATATCAATTAGGGAGAAAGGGAAAGTATATAAAAGGGCAATATGGACAGGTAGTCAGTAGGAAGGGAGAACTCTACTGAGCAAATACTAACAAATGATGTCAAATGGCATTAAGCTGGCTTCTGAGATATGAAAACTTTTGTATCATTAAATGCAGGACTAGAAGAGAGATGAGATCTTTGTTTTAATGTGTTTTTTTTTTCCATTCCATGAGGTCCTTGGTCTCAGAACCCTATCTATACTTCTTCAGTAGAATTATTAACAGAATAAACAAAGATGCTTCTTAAAAAAATATCTGAGACTTACATTTTTAATTTGATTTTTATTTTCATTCAGTCAATCCCAAAAGTGTGAAATGTGATAATATGAAAGAAAAATGTCCAGCTACCTGCAATTTCCTGACAGAAATCAAATAAAATCTCCATCTGCAGCAAGATCTCATCTTAGGTATTTGAATTTAAAATAACATATTCTAAAACTGGATATATGCCATTTGGAGTGAAATATATGTTTCTTCTTTCAAAGTTGGAAATGGTTTCTGTTCAATTTATTGTTTATTAGTTATATCCCTCTCTTTTCCCCTGTATTTCACTTGTTCTTATACTGCCATCATTTACATGTTTTAGAATCAATAAAATGTAGTTTTGATCTTTGAATGAATAGTCTCTTCTTCTACCTGTGATTGGATCTAAGCATACTGTGTGGTTATTGTCATTGTCTTTATTTAAATGCTTCATAGTTGATCTAGTCATTTCATTGAAGATTATTATAAAACACTGGGTTCTAATACCTATTGAAATAGCAAAAACTATCAAATGAGCTAATAAAAAATGTAAAGGAAGAAGGTTTAGAAATACCAGATTTTAGTACCAGAAACTAAACATAGACTAACATCTTATCTTATGCTACATGCTGAGTTCAAGCCTAAGTTTATAATAAGCTGCTGCCTTTTTAATATCTATCATTAATTTTTCATTTGACTCACCTGAACTAATAATGATGTTAGAAAAGTTTCATGTATATGCATCTTGGTTGGTTGGTTGGTTCTTGTCCTCTGCTATTGAAGAAGACCAAAATGGCATCACTATGTTTGAGAAAAATTGCAATGTGTCCTACTGTGGCTGATCAGACCAATACCAACTCAGAAACAGGTTGGGCACAAATAGTACATGTGAACTAGGTTGGGTACTCTAAACTTATGGATGTCACATTTCCTTTGAGCTGCTTCAATTCTGCTTTCCTCTTAGAGTGCAGCACCTTCATTGATGAGGGCATGCTATGTTGGGTGGTCCTAGCCAGTGTCTCCCAAGCTGTACAGTCAATTCTAAAGTTCTTCAATAAGATCTTCAGGGTGTCTTGGTATCACTTCTTCTGACCCCCTTATGAGCACATGCCCTGTGTAATTTCTCCATAAAATAGTTTTTTGGCAAGTGTACTTCTGGCATTCTAGCAATGTGTCCAGCCATTGTAGTTTCACTCTCTGTAGTAAAGTTGGAATGCTAAGCAGTTTAGATTAAGAAGGGATCTCATCTTCTCCTGCAGGTGATCTTCAGAATCTTTCCAAGACAATTTGAATGGAAGTGATTTAGTTTCCTGACATGGCGCTGGAAGTTTGTCATATAGCAATGAGGTCAAAACAACAGTTCTACTATAGACCTTAAGTTTTATAGTGAGTCTAAAGCCTCTTCTCTCCCATAGTTTCTTTAGGTACCTCCCAAATACTGAGCTGACTCTGGCAATATGAGTGTCAACCTCATTGTTAATGAGTACCTCCTTGGAAAGCACACTGCCAAGGAAAGTGAACTGGTTCACAGAACTCAAAACTTCTCCATTTGCTGTAATTGATGCTTCCACATATGGATCCATAGATATGCATCTATAGATAGATATTCTCATATTTATATAATAATACAGATATATACGATGATATCACAACTATCATAATATTGCTGAATTTGTTGAATAAACACTTCTGATTCCATGGGAGTAGTAGGTAGGAATATCTTCTGGCTTAAAAAAAAACAAAGAAAACAATGGAGAGAGATAAACATACTTTTCTAGAAGAAATGTTTAAGGTCAGGGTGGAGGGAAAGGAAGTTAAACAAGGACCTTCCCTAATTCAGTACTATTTAACATTTAACCAATAACATTGCCCAAGTTTGCAACAGACACTGAAAACTAAGCAGCTAAATGTATATTACAGAATCAAACTAGAAGGATTTGTTCATCTTAAGGATTCAGAAATTAAAGTCCATAAAGATGAAGTGATATTCCCAAGGTATGGAAAATCTGCAGAAGAGTTATGTAAGTATGCATCAGATGATCAAATAGCCTCCATGTTGCCATGAGAGAGATTTGATTCAAGGGGAAAATGATGCAAAAGCCTCACAACCCTAGCCCCTCAAACCTTTCATTACCCCAGCTTTTTATGACATAAAAGTATCCTCTCAGTCACTTTGACTTACAAGTAGAAGTCATCTTTGGCTCTTCCTTCACCTTCTTTCTCTCTCTTCTTCCAAGTTCTATAGATTCTACTCCTGCAATAACTTGCCCACTTATTCTAGTACAACCTGTGAAAGTACTTTTGCTTCTCAATCTAGTGCTCTTGCTTTGTTATACATTGCACTTGTCGAGCAATGGACATCATGCTGGATCCTTGGTTAGGAAGACCTTATTAACATGTCATCATGGGGATAGTAATGTAGTATTGACCTCAAAGAGCTATTGGAAGATTCAGACAAAATAATGTAGGCAAAACCTTTGCAAACTGTAAGTTTGAAAACTATTAGTGCAGGGACAAAGCTGAATTTGTGATTTCATTAGTAAGGAAATCTGCAATTAGGAAACTATCTTTATCAATGCAGGCACCATATGCATTGTCTTCCTTGAAGAATTCCTTCTAGAGGCTGGAAACATAAACAAAAGCCAGCAAACTTTTATGATACTCAGGTTGGGAACTAACAGGAAGGTGGATAAGAGAAGTGATTATTAAGATCTACTTCAATTCAAAAATCTTAGAAACAAAGCAAAAAATTAGAAACACCTTCTTGGAAGTGGGGTAGAAAATACAAGAGAATCCATCAGGAAAGAATATAGGCAGGCATTTCAACCTACTTTTCCATCAAGTCATGTCTAATAGCCAAAGATGGACCTCAACTTTGAAATAGCTACTTATAAAATTAGGTATGTTCATCAGAAATGCTGTACCTCCCTCTTGTGGTAAATTTAAGATCTGACATCTCAACATTCAGAAATAAAGAAAAAGTGATTCACAGAGAAATTTAGAGAAAATGACTACTTTTAATCTTTGATATAAAGGAAATTCTATAAGACTTATTTTTCTTACATTTAAAAAGAGAACTAGTTGATTGCAACATCAATAAGTGAAAGTTGTTAATGTCTGTCTTTCATTTTGAAGAACAATGACATCATGGCTTTATGTCTTGACTTGTAAGTGAATTGGATTTAAATGAGCAAAACTGCATAAAGTAGACAGCTTCATTCTCATACACAGTCATTGAAATACAGCAAAAAGACAAGTCAGGATGATTGGCGATGGTGTGAGATGACCTTCGCATCTTCCATGTATGAACAAACTCACAATGCCCCACAATGCTCACTTTCAGCCACCTTCATGGCTATTTTTAGAAATTGTTCTCATCCTTCAGGGAAATCTTTACTTGCTTGAGATAGAAATCCTACTAACTCCCACTTGCAGTGTTTGGGGTGTTCATGAAGGACTAGCACCTCTGGTGTGAGGGCTTGTTAAGTAAGCCCTTTATCAGGGTTGCTCATCCACCTTTGATGGTGTCACTCAGCTTTTACTTGTGGCTCCAAGAAACTAGCAGCCATACCTTGGTAAAACCATCTGAATAAGAAAATGAAGTTTTCTTATAAGTAAGTTATCTGGAGCCTGTATGAGGATGTGCCTTCCTCACAAATTTACCTTCCCCCCCCCCCTCCAGACATGCCATAGGTGATTGGGCTGCATTCCAAAGATTCCAGGAGCCAGCCACTCCTTGGAATACAGATAGTACTGGGAAGAACTGGCTGTTCTCACAGTATTGACTTTATTCAAAGTAAAATCTTCCAGCCCCCTATGGCATTTCCTTGAAGTCTTCAAACTGGTAGACTTGTAGACTTTTCCCATATTTCTGTTAAAGGAACTCAGGAATCCCTCCCAACTAAATTAGCAACTAGCCTTCTTTGTTCTCCACTGATAAATAGTCTGAGGCTCCAAGCATTGGTGGGAATCTCACCCATGGAGAATTTTTTCTGCCTGGGACTTTCTTTCTTTCTTTCTCTCTCTTTCTTTCTCTCTTTCTTTCTCTCTTTCTTTCTTTCTTCCTTTCTCTCCCACTTGGGACTCAAAAGGCTGAAAAGAACAAGGGATTCCCCCAGCCACTGACTGTTCAGAGTTGGTGCTCCCCTGAATTGGTGATGTTATCTTTATCTTTTTCTTCTATTTTGATCATAGTATTACTAACCCTTTGCCTTTAATGTATTATTTGCTGTATTGGATGTTATTGTAATCAATCTATTCCTTGTGTTGTGTAATTAAAATACTTTCATTCTCAGGAGTGTCAGAGAGAGTGTCATTTGCAGGAAAGAATCCGAACCTCATTTAAAATCACAATACACCATCTCAGCAGATAAGCTAAGCCTGGTTGAAGGATACTTAGAGTTGTTAAAGTATTAATATACTTCCATCATTATATGCTGCTACTTAAAATTTGCATAAGGCAAAAATTTGCTAATCTCACAAAACTTAAAATCTGCCTCTTGACTTTTCTACTCCTAACACACTTCCCCCCCACAATAATACACTACAAAATAATAACATTTACATAGCACTTCAGCTTAATCCAACAGCTTTTTAAGATACATTCTGTTATCTCCATTTCACAGATTAAGAAAGTAAAGCAAAGTTAAGAATTTGTTCCATGTCATAAATCTAAAGATTTCAACTTCAACTGATTCCAAGGTCTATGATCTATCTAACCACAGTGTTAACTAAAATCCCTTGTGCCTTTTTTCTTTCCACCACTTCTTTCCATTTCCATTCTGAAGCTGAAATTTATGCCAATTTATTAATCACTATCTTTTTATTTCTACTTTCCTCTAATCCCAATTCAATACTTTCAATATAGATCATCATTATAACCATCAACTGAAGAAGAAAAAAGCAACTCTGTGAGATAGCCCTAACTAACCATTAAGCATTCCTGGAGGAATTCCTTATAAACCTCTGTTTTTCTGTGGAGCATGGAACTTAATCAGATCACAAGGGTTACAGAGAACCCATTGTACTACAAGAGAATCCATGTCTTTGTCAGTTTACCTCATTATGAAAGTGCTTTTCTAAGAGCTATTAACTAGAACAAGAAGGTGTCCTATGTTTGTCCATTCAGGTAACCTCAGAGCTGAAATAGGGCACAGATGAATTTTTTCCCCTTAAATATAAATTCCCTTTTAAATGTTCCTGAATAGCAAAGTTTTCAAATATTTTTTGCCTCCCTAGATCAGCCTGTACTTCTGGACAACACCCACTATTAAATATTTTTCTTGAGTTGGTTTGGGGGACAATGGATATATGAAATTGTAATAATACTCCTTCCTGTAGAATTCAATTTATTATTACTAGTTGCACCTCAAGAAAAATAAGTTTGAGGCTTCTTTCAATCAACAATCATTCAAATCCTTGAAGATTGATTATAATCCACCCAGTATCCCTAGAGAAAATAGGTCTATGGATAGATTTCTGGTGGACCATGATTATGAATGTTGAAGCACCTATGCTATGGTTTATTAGTCTAGAGTAGTTAAGTTACTACATCTCCCCCTTGGGGTTCTAGTGGTACTTTTCTGAAGTTAGGGCTCTGCTTTTAATGTCATTTCTTTGATCCTCCATTGTCAGTGTGTTCCCTGTTCTATAAATCATCAGTCCCTAGTGATTCATTATCATTTAGCCAATTAACATCATTTAGGTTTTACCAAGAAATATTAAACATTTCTTTCTTATGCCTCATGGGGAACATTATTCCCTCTACCTTCTCAGTCTCAGGGGAGAATGGCTTCAGATTTAACAGTTTCTTCATAGTACTGGACTCATCAAGTTCATTTCCAAATGTGGCAAAAATACTTACTGAGTCCTTGTCTCAGCTTCTAGAGTGATGAGTCCCAAAAGTAGCTCCTTGTTCCTTTGGCATTATTCTGACCTGGATGAAAAACCTGGCATGGAATTGACTGAAATTCCTAGACTCTTATATTTTTAGACTTTTGGGTATATGGGGGCTTAATCTCCTGACCTTTCTAAACTCTAAATTAATGTCTTTCAACTAAAATGAACCAACCCCTACAAATTCCAAGTTAGAAAAAGAACTGTCATATATATATATACATATATATATATATGTATATATATACATATATATATGGGGTCACATTTTAAAAACTCTTCTTTACACTTTAGTTTTGGGGCTCAAAGAGAAAAGGAAGAAACAGAAAGGAATTTCCATGGGGCAAGAGAGGTGACATGTACCTAACAGCATATGATAAGAGTAGACAAAGGAATTGAAATCAAACTACTCACCTAGGAATCAGAGCTAACATTAGCAAAACAGTACCTTACAAATAGTTCCTGTGGCTTCTTATAATCATGAAAAGGAATAGGAACAAGTGTCTAGGACAGCAGTAAACCAAAGGACAAGAGAGATCCTGAGGTCATCTAGGAGCACTTTCTTTAGTGAGTAGAGTATTTTCCAATAAATTCTAGGGGCAGCAGGTACAGAAAAGTCAAAGAGAAGACATACTTATAAGATGAAATAGAAGAAACAACACAAACAAAAGAAAAGAGAATTTTATTCTCTTATTTCTCTGGTTGTTTTCACTGAATAAATGCATGATATTTACTTGGATATAGCATGAAGGAGAATTGGAATTCACTTGGCTTCTAACTTCCCTTTCAAATCTAGACCTATGATTCTATTTTTTTAAAGTACAGATTTTCTTGTTGCCTCACCCCATTTCTGATAGCACTGACTTTTTTTCCCATTACTTGCTAGATATTTTTAATATAATGATATTCTTAATAACTAGCATTAACAAAATTTTGAGTCTCAAAATTTAAAACTCGTCTCATTTGATCTTCACAATACCTGGAAGGTAGATGTAAATTATTATTATTATTATTAATAATAATGAACATTATTATTAATAATAATTTATTATTATTAGATATTATGTTATAGATATTATTCTGAATGCTTTACAATTATTATTTTATTTAATCAACCAAAATGACCCTTGGAGATAAGTGCTGCTCTTGTTCTCTTTTTTATAAATTAAAAAAACCTGAAACTAGAAAATCAAGTGATTTGCCAGGTTAACAAGATAATAACTCACATTTATGTTGCCCTTTAAAATTGACAAATTATATCATAATCCTGTATAGCAGATATTGCCAGAATTAGTACCTGCATTCTAAAAAAATGGGGGAAGCAAATTCAGAGGGGGAAAACATGACACCCATTTTCACACACTGGTAAGTTGGAGGGAGACCAAAGCTAAAGAAAACTTAATAATTTTAACAGATAATGATGTCCCTCCACCCCTGACTCCCTAGTACTACCACTCAGTAAATAGAGCACTGGGCTGTAGTCAAGAAGACCTGAGTTCAACTCTGACCTCAGATGTCAGTTGTGTGACCCTGTGAAAGCCACCTAACCTCTGAGTCCACTGGAGAAAGACATGGAAAAACCACAGCAGTACCTTTGCCAAGAAAACTCCATGGACAGTATTGACATACCCCATTTCATTTGATCCACAGGGTCATGAAAAGTCAGATATGACTGAACAACATCAACAAACAAGCTGAAAGCAGGGAATAGTGTGACAGCTTGACTGGTAAGCTAGAGTTTAGAAGAGCTGATTTCAGAGTTCCCAGATAGACAAATGAACACAAATAATGTGTTGATGTGCTTTACTTGACTATACATTACTTGGAACAAGAGAGGAATTCCATTTAGGGAAAGGGGTAGCAATGAATGGAGCTGGTAGGCAGTGATAGTGATGCAAAAAAAATGAGAAAATAAAACAATAAGGCAATAATTTTAAAATACACATAATAAAACAAAATTAAATTTAGAATTTGGTACAGACAAGAGGAAGAAAAGAGGAAGGGAATAATTATATTATATATATATATATATATATATATAGAGAGAGAGAGAGAGAGAGAGAGAGAGAGAGAGAGAGATCTATGTGGAAGGCATTGTGCTAAGTAAATATTTTAAAATATTATTTTATTTGAGCCTCACACCAACTTTGTAGAATAGGTACTACTATTCTGCTTATTTAATGTTAAGTAAAGTGAGGAAAACAGAGTTGAATTGAATTGCTCGAGTTCACACATCTAGAAAATATGTTGGGCAAGATTTGAGTTCAAGTAGTCCTGATTCCAGACACAATATACTCTTCACTGTGCCACAAGCATAGCAGTTTTGTTATTGTCCTGTAAAATTTCTAAATACTTAAAAGCAATAGTGGAAGTTCAAATTCATTTTTCTGTTCTTTGAAAACATTTTCTTCATAAATATTGAAATTCTTATGTATGATATTTCTTAAATTTGTAATAAAAAGAGAACATTGAGATCCCATGACTTAAAATTCTCTAATTTTAAAAATTAACTTTTAAAATGTCTTCTTAGAAGCTTTGAGAGCCTATATATCTCCTCAGTCAATGTAAATTACCTGCTCCATATGAGCTCTTTCCCAACTTATTGAATAACTGGCTTATACAATTGCAGTAACTTTTGAAAAAGAATGAAACTTAGAAAAGGATTGGAAAGTGAAGAAAGACCTTTGTGATTTTGATCTTAAAATAATAATTAGATTAAATGTGTTAACCATTATAGTTTATACTAATGAGTCAAATATTAACCTCCAGGATTTGACCTCAAGAAAGAACAACATAGGATTAGGTTAGCATACATGTTTATTAAAATTTCTCTAAGTTTGCTGAATATGAAGGAATATATGGGGGTCAGGGTGATGGGATTGATCTGGTTAGAGAACTCAACCCACAAGATGGAATCTTGGAAACTGGATCATCATACATGCCACAACAGAAGATGGGATCTGAAAAGCTACTTCTCCATCAAGGAAAGGAATGATCTTCAATTTAGGATGGGGCTGGATATCAGGTATGTCCAAGAGGTATGTCCAGAAGCACATGTCAGAAGGTATGGTTCCTCCCAAACCCAGGATCATTGTGCCTTATCACTTATAACAAATATAAATTTCCCCCTCAAGATGTTTGTATGACCAATGACCTTGGATAAAATGGAATTTATTAGGAGTCAACAGGAAAAGTCATAAATCTAAAAACATAAATAATATCACCAAGTTTTAAGTTTTAAAGCTATAGGTCAATAAGCTTTATTTTAATTGCAAGTATAATTCTAGGATGTTTTGTTAAAGATATTATTAGTGAACATAATAGTTTCAAAAATAGTAATAGCTTTACCTGGAAATCTAGTGATATCAATCCTGATCATTGATAGGAACAGATGATTTGACTAATTCTTCTTCTGGATAGCTGTGTTTGTGTCTCTGTGTGTGTGTGTGTGTGTGTGTGTGTGTGTGTGTGTGTCTGTGTGTGTCTGTGTGTGTCTGTGTTGGTCAATGAATTATAAATGAAAGGGATAATAACTGAAATTTCCACAGTAATTCAACTTTTGTGAATCCATTTAAATATCACATCCAAAATGTTCAGTCAAATAAGTTAATGAACTTAAAATTCAAATTCAAATTTAAAATTCAAAAAAATTAATGAATAAAATAATAAACACGTACTGTATACAATGAAGATTTGACATCAAAGAGTTTTAATTATCTTGAGCGGATTCAGGATCTTCATAGATGAGTAGATATAGAACTTATCTACAATATAAATAAAAATTAATTTTACAGTTGAGGAAGAATCAAAAACTGGAAAATCAGAAAAGATTCACTGTAGGAGAAGTCATCTGAGACAAATCTTGAAGGTAGATAAGGGCACCATGAAATAGAGTTAAAGAGAGAAAATATTCCTGGCATGGAAGACAATTTATAAAATGGCACAAAAAAGGGAAGAGTGTATTGAGAGCAGCAAGGAAGCCATTTTGTCTACAGTAAGAATATAAGCTCCTTAAGAGAAGCATTTATTATATTTTTTATATTTGTATCCCCAACACATAATTTCTGGCACATAGCAGGTCCTTAATAAGTGTTTTTGAGTGATTTCATAATGTATAATTAGCCTAGAATGATAGGCTGATGATTATGAAATTATTTCAAATAATTACTTTGGATATTATCATCCACATGTTATTGTTGAGACAACTAATCAGTTAAATATCTTCCTGACTCCAAGATCAGTGTTCTATACACTATGTTATACTACCACAATTAAATAAATAAATTTCCTTCCCTGACTCTTCACCAATGGGGAGAACTATAACTACTGGTCAGACCTAGAGAGAAACTAAAACTCTCCCTACAAATAGAGCAGGTACCCAGGTAGATTTGGGAGTGGCAGCCTGAATATGTGAAAAATGAGTTGATGCCAGACTATTACATTCAATTCTAATATTAAAATAATAGTCAGACTTCCACTATTCAATTAATTTAAAATGCACTTAAAATTCCTACTAAAGTTGGTAGAAAATCATGAGTAACTATAGAAAGAGGCTAAATATTAAATAAAGAAATTTTTATGCCCCCACATAATTATTAAATCATCAAAAATAAGAATATTCTTCCCCTCTGTGAAATGCTCTTATCTCCAGTAATGACATGATTCTTTTTTTTTAATTAATTTTATTTTTAATTTATGGGATAAATCAAGCATTTCTATAACATAGTAAAATCAAAAGATTTGATTGCACATAAAATTGCAAATTTATTGAGTACAACTTGCTATTCCTTTCAAAAATACAACAAAAGTATCTTGTAAATATTTCCCTCCCCCAATCATCCTAGAAATGGATATCATTAGACACAAAGAAATATAGATAGATAGATAAATAGATAGATAAATAGATAGATAGATAGATAGATAGATAGATAGATAGATAGATAGATAGATAGATAGATGTGGGTATTCAATACAAATTTCTAATTATCAGTTCTTACTCTGAATAGGCATCACCTCAGTCAAACTAAGACCTATAAAAGATCTTAGTTTAAAAGGGTCAAGGTGCCCTACTACATCCAGGGCCATCTCTGGTCATTCTGATTCATTTCTGGCCACTGGACTCAAATGGAGGAGAAAGTGAGACTAGTCATTTTAAATCCAATTTCCTTACAGGTCAGTTCATCACTTCTCTGATCTTCTCTGAGAATGACAAACAGCAACAATCTTGGTTAACATCAATCAATCAATCAATCAGCATTTATTAGGTACCTTTTATAGACCAGACATTGGTCTAAGCACTAAAGATACAAAAAAAGGGACAGAAGACATTCCTTCCCCTCAACAAGGTTGCAATCTAAGAGAAAAGATGCCAACAAATATATTCAAATAGGAAATAATTAAAAAAGGAAAGACACTGAAATTATGAGGGATTGGGGAAGGTTTCATAGTTGGTTACAAATATCTCCCTATATTAGTCTGTGAGTTCCTTGAGAAAGGGATTGTTTTCCCCTTTTCTTAGTACTAACACTTAGCAGAATGTAGGATGTTAACAAATGCTTTCTGACTGTCTAATTCACTGATTTCTCCTCTTTGAAGCATTAGGATACTTTTGGTTTAGAACACTGAACATGCTTTTAAACTCAATTGTTGTATGCTTTTTTGATAAATTGACTTTTTTTTTCTCTTTTTTAATTCTTCTTTTACATGGAATGGTTCCCTGAAGAGGGGAGATAATGAGGGGTTTTTTTAAGGAGTATATATAATATACGAATAAGACATATCAAAATATTGTAAGGAAAAAATATTTTGGGCAGCTAGGTGGCACAGTGTATAGAGTAATGGTCCTGGAGTCAGAAGGACCTGAGTCCAAATTTAACGACAATTAATATTTACTTAGCTGTGTGACCTTGGCAAGTCAATTAACCCCATGGCCTTGCAAAAAATAAAAATAAAAAGAGGAAAACAATTTAAATGAATGAATGAGAAAATTATAAGCAGTGAATTTAGCCTATTTATATGTGTCTGTGTTTGTGTATAATAGATGTAGATAGATAAAATTTCAAACAGAGTAAAGAACTTACCTTCTTAATCCCATCAAGAGCTCTTCCAGCTATGCACTGTTTTAAAGGTCTTTTAGAAACTCCTTTCACTGAAATGTCTGAGATAAATTCCCTTTGCCTCTTCTTGAGTTCCCTCCATTTCTGCCCACCTTGTTATCATCCCCTTCTAGGTTGGGGGGAGGGGGCATTCCCTTCTTTGATTGGATAACCCAGAGGTGATGTTTCAGATCACACATTCTGATGGTCAAGGCTATTTTAGGACAACAGTTGGCCTCCATTTTGAGGGTTTGGGTTTTCTAGCTAGAACCTCCCACTGAGATTTGCATAATTCTCAATTTAGAGAAATATCAATAAATGTGCTTTTTAACCTAATTCAGTTTTGCTTTCTTAAAGTCAAAATCTCTGGTATAATATGTCTTTGATAATGACAAACTCTGGGAAGTTTATTTCTAATAGGCCAAAACTCAATGAGGATCTCTCCTCATACTTGGGAACTCTTAAATAGAATCATTTCTCAGACAGTAAGTGGGATTTCCCTACTTTGGAATATCTTGTTAAGAATCTTCTAGAATGATAATAGATTTGACAAGAATGTTCTGGCAGGCAGTTATGTGTGTGCATGTTTGTGAGTGTATATGTATGTGTTTACTCCCACCTCCAGAAGTATAAGGAAGTCTACTAGAAGAAGTAGCTGCCTAAGACTTCACAAGTCCAAGAAAATTTCTTAAAATTCTCAGAAGATAATAACCATATTATGTTTCAGGTTGTTTTGTTTGTTTGTCTGTTTTGGTTTGAGATTTTTGGTGAATTTTCTTTCTGCATGCCTATATATTTGCAAGGCAGGTCTCATCTTTCTCAGAAATTACGAGATCTGAAGAACTAGGGATCATCTTTCCAGGCTTTTTTTTTTACCCCTTAAGGCTTGATTGTTAACTAATCTGGAGGAAATGTACAAATTTCTTGGTAGCAATAATCTCAGCTATTTGAAGTACTGTCAGCTTCCTGAAGGCCAGGAATTCTATCCAACAAGTAGAAAATGTGAGCAACATGATGCATTCTTTATACAAAGTAAAAATTCAACTAAAGCTTTAGCTAAAATTTCAGGGAAACAAAAGCTTAATTATATGAACCTTCCATTCTACACTTGTATCCTTGATTGTGCTGATTCATGGAAACCAAATATGCTTATTGAGTGATGCTAGCCAATGATCAACAAAATCTGAGGACTCATTATCTTTCACTCAAGAAGAATCATGTCAATTCTCTCCTCCCCTTGGATCTCTTCCAGAATGTCATCTTACATCTGAATAAGTCTTTACAATTCACAAAAAAGCATTCATGTATATCATTTTATTTGATTCTCAACATAATCTTGCAAAGTTGATATTATTGGGAAATTTTATTTTCCCCTTCAAAAGAGGCGTGAATGACTTGGCAAAGCTCACTGATAGAGCTGGGACCTGAACCCAGGAAGAGTATGATGTTAAATGTTTAACAATTGTCTCTTTAAAAGAAAATCTATATACTTATCTCTCTATGTATATATTTATAAGCCCACAACACACTTTTATGTTTAATCTAACATTTTCACTTTTTATATGCTCTCTAATTTTTTAATTCAATCAAAAAACCAATAAATCAAGCCCAGATTGCTTATTTCCAAAGTATAAATGGTCACACTGAAAATTTAACAAAGATCTATCCTAAACCAGTTCAAACTGACTCTTTCATTCTCCTAAGTAACACAAATCTACTGGCTTCAAGTTAGGTACTCTATTATGTCACCGAATCAATAAACAAGAATTTATTTAGAATCTGCTATGTGTTATTTGTTGGGCAACAAAGAAAAAAAAAAGTACATTTATCTTCCCTCAGGGAACTACATTCTTTTGGGGAAGACGATTCATACATAGAAAAGGGAATATTTAAAATAGGTAAAAAATTTCAGAAGGCTATTTTGGAAGGATTATAAAAGCCCTAATGTAGAACAAAAAAACTTGAGTAGGATCTTAAAAGAGAGTTAGGCACTTTAAGAGGTGAAATAGGGCTCTGTTAAAATTACAAAGAGGATTCACATGCAATAAAACAGAAAAAAATTAAAACCAAGTTGTAAAGATCTTTGAATGCTGAAGAAAGTAGTTTATATTTGATCTTAAAAATAATAAATATCCACATATGAGTGTGCATGAACACACACACGTATACTTAATAGCTAAAGAGATAAGGTAGAATTGGATAGTTTCCAGATAAGTGGGGGTTTTCCATAGACTTGTGATTTAATTGGCATGGAGAATTCACAGTGAGGAATCTCTAATCTTTCATTATAGACTACCAATTCTTCAACAACTTCCATTTTTAGAATTGCCTGGGATTACCAAGAAGTTCAGTGACTTGTCCAATCATGTAGCCATTATAGGTCATCAAATGAGGCTTAAATCTCAATCTGTTTAAGCTATAAATTTAGTTCACTCTCTTTTATTCCAGTTTTTTCCTCTAGATGTGATACTATTTACTAGCAAGTGCTATTAACTTCAGATAAATCTTTATCTCTTCTCCCCTCTATAAAACTGGTACCATTAGATAATTAGACAGTACAATGTATATACTCTAAATCTGGAGGACAAAAAGCCTGAGTTCAAATCCAGCCTTAACCACTTAGCTTTGTGATTCTGGGCAAGTCATTTAACCTCTATATGCCTCATTGTCCTGAATTGTAAAATGAAGATAATAATAAAAGTTAAAAATAGCACCCATCTATCATTTTTACTTTTTGATAATTAAAATAATATTTGTAAAGCATTTAGCAGAGTGCCTAGAATACTAGTCATAGTTATCATTAGTATTATTATTGTATCTACGTTTTTTGTTCAGTCATGTCAATTGGGTCCAAGTCTTCCAGGCCCCACTGAGGGTTTTGTAGACAAAGATCCTGGAGTGGTTTGCCATTCCCTTTTCTGGCTTACTTTTCAAATGAAGAACTGACTTGCAAAAAAAAAAAATCCTAAAAAAGGGGCAGCAAGGTAGCATAGTGGATAGAGCACTGGCCTTGAAGTCAGGAGTACCTGAGTTTAAATCAGGCCTCAAACACTTAATAATTACCTAGCAGTTTGGCTTTGGGCAAGCCACTTAACCCCATTTGCCTTGCAAAAAACAAAAAACAAAAACAAAAAAAAACAAACCCAAATGAAGAACAGAAACAAACAAGAGCAAGTAATTTATTCAGTATCAAATAGCTATTAAGTGGCTGAGACCAGATTTGACCACACAAAAATGAATTTTCTTGACTTCAGATCAGTTACTCTAGCCACTGTACCACCTTGTTTGCCATTCTGCTTGCATTTAGCAGTTTTTTTCAGAGAAAAATTTTACTTCCATGTTCTTTCATATATTTCCCTTTATGGAAACTAAAGGCACCTTCTCCCACCTTCTCTTTCCAAAGTTGAAAGAAAAAAAAATAGACAAAAGATGTTCTTTGAAGGTTTTGATATAAATATGATATAATAAAAAGAATGCTAGTCCAAGAATCAGGACTATCTAACTTTGAATCTTTATTGACCATTGGTCACTTTATAAATCAACTTTCACATGCCTTTAATAACTATTTCAGTGGTATTTGAGACCTATGTGCTAATGTCTATAAAGTGCTACATAAAAATGTAAGATATTATTAGTTGTAGCAAAGACATAACAGATTCATTGCTATAATGTGAAATTTAATTCAGCTATTGAAATGTATATTGACCAATTACTATGACAGATACCCTGCTAGGTGGTGGTCAAGCAAAGGAGGCAGATATTTAGATGAAAAAGGCACCAAGAAAATTAACATTGATCAGTATATTTGCATATTGTTTAATATCAAGCATGATTATTTACTATAATTAATTAACAAAATTGGCAATTAATTTCCCTTCATAATACCAAATCCAGAAATGGCCAGTATCATGTTATGGATCTGTTGCCTGCATCAAGCATGGAAACAGACTGATGAGGACAAATAATTCTTGATCTTATCTTCACTTTATTTCAAATAATAAACTGTGAAAGGCTCACTATTTAATCTTTTAACAATTATCTCTTTAAAAATAATAATCTATATACCTATCTCTCTATGCATATATTTATAAGTCCACAACACACTTTTATGTTTAATCTAATATTTTCACTTTTTTTAATATGCTTTCTCTCATTGGCCAGCTTTTAGATATGGTATAAGGAATGATGTCCGTCAGAATGGGGTTTAAAGTTCAAAAATTCTATCAAACAACTTCCTTTACCTTTCTTAAACTTCATTCCATTGTCTCCTTCAGGCAAAATGTTTCATAACAGATCCAAGCTACAAATAGGGAAATCTACCTCTGAACATCAAGAGGATTATCTATTGAGCCACATCTTCAAATTTACAAATGTATGCTTATCTTTCAGATTCCATTGGTCCTCTCCCATGCTATAGATAATAGAAAGGAAGAGAAAAGCAATCAGTATCCATTGAGTTCCACTTTCAATAAAAGTTGGTGAGACATATAATGTCAAAGAGTGAGACTCCAGTCTTGGTTTCTCTAGTCCATTCCAATCCATTCCACTCTACTCCACTCCACTCTATTCCAGTTATCTATTCTATTCTGTTCTGTGATGTCCTACTCAGTTTAGCTCAAACCAGTTCATTTCATCAAGCATTTATTAAGCACCTACTGTTTATTAGGCACTATGTTTGGCATTGAGGATACAAAAAAAGTAACAGTTTCTACCCTAAAGAAACTATTTTACTTTTTCTTTGTTTTATTGTCTGAAATTGAATTTATTATAAGCTAGGTATTCATAAAAAAACAAAAAATTCAGAATTCACAAAAGGAACAGTAGATGCTCTACATTTAACAATAAAAGTTGGCTAGCTTAGTTTCAAAATTTATTTCATTCTCAATTTCTTTCTTTTACAAATCTAATTTCTACACATCTAAACCCTACTTGAGAAACATTTGTTAGAGATATTATAGAAAAATATCTCTAACAAATGTTTCTTTCTTTCCATAATACAACCACCACTCCACTCTAGTTCAGTGCCCTCAACACCTCTTAACCTGGGCTATTGCAATGGTCTTCTAATAGTCTTCCTAACTTAAGACTTTAGTATAAAGCATTCGCATTTGGCACCTAAGTGTCAAAGTGATTTTGCTGAAGCTTCTGGCCTCAATAAACTCCAGTGGCACTCAATCACCAATAAGATTAATTATAAAATTCTTTGTTTGGCAATTAAAGTTCTTCTTGCCTTTGCAATCTCCTAATATTCAGTTCCCCTCCATATACTCAAGGGTCCAAAAGTACTGGTCTCCTTGTTGTTCCTTACACATGAGGTTCCATCTCCCATCTTCATGACTTTGCATTGATTGTTCCCCCATGCCTAGAATGCTCTACCCACCCTCTCCTCAACCTCTAACTCCTAAAATCTATGACTTTCATTGAGATTCATCTTAAACTGTTTCCTCCAAATGGACCTTGGAAGTCCTGGTCCCCTAACACCCCATCAAGCTGCTAGTACTATGTGTTCCAAGGTTATATTCCTCCTATTCCATATTTATTCTGTATGTTTTGACTAATATTGTATTGTCCCCTTCATTATAATGTAAACTCTTCAGAGAATGTGACAATTTTTACTTAAACTTTGTATCTTCAACACTAAGTAAACTGTCTGACAAATATCAAGTGATTAATAAGTTCTTGTTAATTGATTTATTTATTTTGACTAAGTGAAGAAAATGACGAAAATTTTAAGTCTTTGACCCAAAGGTCTTACTACTAGTGTGGAAATAGATACCTTGATTTACTTGAGCACCCCTCTTCTTCAATAATCCAGGTAACCAGAAGAACACTATGAGGACTGATTGTGTTGGCTTGATATACCAAGGTTTATGTTAGTAAATCTAACTAGATGTGCAGAAAATCAGCAACTCTGAAATAGGTCAAGCTTATATCAGTTTTGAAGTAGACCCTGAGCTGTTTGGTCTTTAATAAACTTTAACAAAAAGAAAAAGACAATCCAACAACAATACTAATGATGATAACTATCATTTATGTAGACCCTACCATGTACTAGACTCTATGCTAAATGCTTTACAAATATTATTTTATATATATATATATATAACTCTAATCCTGAAGGTCAAAAGATCTGAGTTCAAATCTAGCCTTAGACATTTGCTAGCCATGTGACTTGTGGTTAAAGTCCTAACCCTGTTGTCTACTAGAATATCATGTTTCTTTACCTCCAATTATTTAATGTTGCAGCTGCAAGGTCCTGTGTAATACTAATTGTGCCTTCTCAATAGTTGAATTCCTTCTTTCTGGTTAGTTATAGTATATTTTTCCTTTACCTGATTGTTCAGAAATTTGGCTATAATGTTCCTTGGAATATTTACTTTGGGATCTCTTTATTGAAGTGATAGGTGGATCCTTTCAAATTCTACTTTGCCATCTGATTTCAGGCTATCCGTTTTCCTTGATAATTTATTGAAGCATGTTGTCCAGGTCCTCGTTTTGATTTTTGGTTGTCAGGTAGTACAATGATTCTGACATTCTATTTTCCAGGAAAGTTGTTTTTCCAATGAGGTAGTTTTACTTTTTCTTCTAAATTTTTCATTCTTTTGAATTTAATCATTCTTGATGTCTCATAGAGTAATTAATTTCCACTTGGTCAATTCTAACTTTTAATGTATTGTTTGCCTCAATTAGTTGTATTTCTTTTTTCATTGAGCCAATTGTACTTTTTAGTGGGGTGTTGTCTTTATTGCATTTTTATATCTTCTTTTCCATTTGACTAATTTTACTTTTTAAGTAGTTGTTTTCTTTACCCAAGCTGATTACTCTTTTTTTCACAATTCTTTTGCATCATTTTCATATGTTTTCCAGTTTTTATTTTCCTTCTTTTACATGATTTTTTGTTGGTTTTGGAGGAGGGTTTTTTGGGGGGGGTTGCAAGGCAGTGGGGTTATTATTAGGTGTATTATGATTTTAAATGAGGTTCGGATTCGTTCCTGTAAATGACACTCTCGCTGACACTCATGAGAATGAAAATATTTTAATTACACAACACAAGGAATAGATTGATTGCAATAACATCCAATACAGCAAATAATACATTAAAGACAAAGGGTTAGTAATACTATGATCAAAGTAGAAGAAAAAAGATAAAGAACATCACCAATTCGGGGGAGCACTAACTCTGAACAGTCAGTGGCTGGGGGAATCCCATGTTCTTTTCAGCCTTTTGAGTCCTGAGTGGGAGAGAAAGGGAGAAAGAAAGAAAGAAAGAAAGAAAGAAAGAAAGAAAGAAAGAAAGAAAGAAAGAAAGAAAGAAAGAAAGAAAGAAAGAAAGAAAGAAGGAAGGAAGGAAGGAAGGAAGGAAGGAAGGAAGGAAGGAAGGAAGGAAGGAAGGAAGGAAGGAAAGAAAGAACGAAAGTCCCAGGCAGAAAATGTTCTCCATGGGTGAGATTCCCACCAATGCTTGGAGCCTCAGAGTATTTATCAATGGAGAACAAAGAAGGCTAGTTGCTAATTTAGTTGGGAGGGATTCCTGAGTTCCTTTAACAGAAATATGGGAAGAGTCTACAAGTCTACCAGTTTGAAGACTTCAAGGAAATGCCATAGGGAGCAGGAAGGTTTTACTTTGGATAAAATCAATACTGTGAGAATAGCCAGTTCTTCCCAGTATTATCTGTATTCCAAGGAGTGGCTGGCTCCTGGAATCTTTGGAATGCAGCCCAATCACCTATGGCATGTCCAGAGTTGGGGGGAAGGTATATTCGTGAAGAAGGCAGGTCCTGATACAGGCTCCAGAGAATTTACTTATAAGAAAATTTCATTTTCTTATTCATTTGGCCTTAAGGTCATGAGAAATGTATGAGGACAGGACTATAGGAGTAAACTTATTGTAAATTTCTTTCATTTTAATATACATATAAAAATTACAAAGGCATAATAATAACAAGAAAATCATTAACAACAATATAGGAATAGCTAAACTGTTAAAATATCTAGTAGCAGTTGCTGATTTAAACAGGAAATCATACCAATGATGATTAGTATCAGAAGTTACTAAATGAGAGGCCTCGACTAAATGTCCTGCAACTATGTGAGTCTGTATTTGATGTTCATTCAAAGTTCACTGGTTAGACTCTAATAGTTTCTTCAGGACATGGGATTGATTAAGAATAGCAATCAAAGGTTGTAGAGATAAAGAAGTATGGGGAAGAGGTAACAATTTGCATACCCAAGTCAAATTTCTAACATCTGTATCAGCGGAAAAGTAAAAATCATCACCCTGCCAGTGTAAGAAAGAGATGTTAGTAAAACATCCAGAAAAGGAAGGTTTCTGAGAGACAGAAGCTAAATCAGTACTATTATTAGAGGTTAAGCAAATGTGTTGAGGAGATACTTCATATAACATTGAAAAGTTAGAAAGAGTATAGACAGTTAAGTCACAAAGGTTAGAGGAGTGTGAAAGAAGGCAGGGCTCCATCTGCCGGGTCATCATCCCACACACGATGCCTTTGTTAGTGAAAGTACAGTCCTGTAGAGTATGAGTTACATTGTCTTGATCTATATAGTTACTATTTATACGTGGTAAAGCAAAATAATCATATAACACAAAAGGAATCACATGGAATTGACACATCATTTTCCATATATGAACTTGATAATATACTACAGTCCCACTATACCAAAGGGAGGTACACTGAGCTCATTCAGGCTTGATCTGTTTCCAATAATTTGCCATATAGGGTAATGCTACATCCCAAATGTTAGTATCTCCTTCTTGTAATAACCTTTGAGCATTCTCTTTTTGTATTAAAGTGTACATGTTTTGCAAAGAACATTTGGTCCAATTAAACAGGGCACTTATATTAGTATCAATCTGTATATTAGCTAGAATGCTATCATTAAAAACTTGTAAGAATTGGCCTTGGTATTTTAAAGTATTTTGGTGTGGCAGGATCGTCGTGGGCAGCCAATTAGCATTAATTGTCAAAGCTTGAGATACATCCCGCCCAGCACTGTGCAGTCTGCTGGCCAAGGTCTCAAGATCTATAGAATTTACTATACCCAAACCTGTTCCTGCCCCGCCAAGTAGGGTGTCATACCAGGCTCTTTTAAATCTAGTACAGGGCAATAAAGGTGGAAAGGCCACATTATAAGGAAGTACAATTTTGTGCTGAGTAATAGAGGTATTAATACATGATTTTGGGACACGAACCACAGATGGAGGATGATTGGTGGGTGGTGTTTTGGGCAATAATAATGAATAATGTACTGAAACATCATGATTGGTTATTACAGAAGCATTGGCACAAAACAAATATTGATTATTAAGGGGAATAGTTATACTAAGGGTGGAGTTATTTATGTTCCATATAGTACAAATTTTTCATCTTTGTCTTATTACTTTATCCCGTAATGTTGGGAGCGTAAAGTGGAGAAGAGTAATACAACATGAGATATTAACCAATGAAGAGATAAGAATAGTTATGGGAGAGGGTCCTGTTAGGAGGGCAGACATAGGTAATGGGGCTCTATAAAATTTAGCATCAGTAGTAGACCAATTAGCAATAGTCCAATTAGCAATATTACATTGGCTGTATGCAGGACAGATGAAATCTTGTTGTCTAGATTTAGTGGCTTTTCTCCATGTCAAGGGAATCCAGATTCCTGAATTTGCTAATTGAGCTGCCGGAGTCCAAGTCCATACTTCAGTATAAAGCCAGAAGCCTATAAACCACTTAATTGTGAATAAACATTTGGGTTAATGGAATGCAGTGCCAAGTGTTATCTCCTGAATAACAACCAATAGCTGTATTGTTATTCCCTTGAGCTATTAACTTAGCTGGCCCTAGGAGCTTCTGTAGGATGTCAGGATGTCTTTTTATCCATACTTTAGTTCCTGGGATTATCTTCTCAGGTACCCAGTGTATTTCATCTGAGCTACCAAATCCTTGATCCCCTCTGGTAGTTTTATCAGGGGATTGATTTCTTTTTATCCAGTGTCCAATGAGGTATGGTAATAAACCATCTGACACATCTTCTCCCCGGTCTTACAGAAGTAGGTTTCAGACACATGGGAATTTATGTAAACAAACTTTAATTTCTCCTCTATAATCATCTATCACTCCTCCTAGTACATGCACTTGTGCCTTATTGGCCAAGCTGGATCTAGAGAATAGCTGACCATAATATCCAGTAGGTAGTTTGACCCCAATACCCGTATTACATAATAATTGGCCTTGAGGTTTTATTTACACATCATGCACTACATATAAATCATAACCTGTGCACCCAAGTGAGGCCCTCCAAAGTTCCCTAGCATTGTTATGAAAGTTCCACCATTGTATGGTAGGAATGTTAGATGCTTTCCTTATTTGTAAGTTAGGAGTCATCATTCTGGACAATGCAGGTACCTCTCCATCAGCCAATGGCCTATTATTCAATTGCTTCAAAGCTTCAAATAGATTTTCCTTCCATTTATCCAAATTATTGTCTCCTAATTTTTTCACCTTCTCTTTCAATAAGCCATTCATTCTTTCAATAAGTCCAGCTTCCTGTGGACAATAAGGAATGTGATATATCCATTCAATATTATTATATCCACAGTAAATATCGATTTCTTTTCCTTTAAAATGAGTTCCATTATCACTTTGGATTTGCACGGGGGTACCATAATATAAGGAAATAATATCAATAGTCTTACAAGTATTCTTTTGAGTTGCTTGTCTATATGCTATCTATTATG